>NW_016107419.1:3933034-3951711 GCF_001604975.1 Cebus imitator
TTTTTTGGAGATGAAGTTTCACTCTTGTTGCCCAGGCTGCAGTGCAATGGCACGATCTCAGCTCCCTGCAACCACTGCCTAAGGAGTTCAGGCAATCTTCCTGCCTCAGCCTCCCAAGTAGCTGGGATTTCAGGCATGCGCTACTACGCCCAGCTAATTTTGTATTTTTAGTAGAGATGGTGTTTCTCTATGTTGGCTTGGTTGGTCTCAAACTCCTGATCTCAGGTGATCCACCCGCCTTGGCCTCCCAAAGTGCTGGGATTATAGGTGTGAGCCATTGCGCCCAGCTAGTACATGAGTTCTTAGAAGTACTTAATTTATTCCTTTTTCTTACTCCACAACATGACGTGAGGTGCCCCTGTCCAGAGGGTGGAACTTTAATACATGTTTACTTTCAGAATTGGGGTATTCGCAGAATCTTCTAGGTCAAAAATAAGGGACAGATTTAATATTAAGAGTGTTCATTATCAACTATTTTGTGCCATCTTCATTGTCAGCTCTGAAGGGATCTATAAACGTCCTCTAATAGCATCTTGATGAAAAGGATAAGGGAACATTTTGTTATTTCCCAATAAAGGTCTTTGAATGTGGTTAGATATACAGATTTTAAAAAATACACATTCAATGAAAACATCAGACTCAAGGCCAAGTATACACAAGTGATAAAAAGAAGTCTTAGAAAAGTTTAAACTTGTACCTTCATTTCACTTGGCCCTTGCTCTTTTATGAGCATATTTATACTTTACAGTTTTCCCAAAGTACGTATTGAATGACAGCTAAAAAAAATCTTCCCAGTAGCAAAGTGATTTTGCTTTATCTGAATAGTTGATACAAAACAAGTATATTTTAACATTTATTTATATATGGTTGAGACAAGGCCATCATAGATATTTATGAACTGTATTTCTTTTGCATTGAAAAAAATGACTAAACTTGTTTTTATATTTGATAATAACAAAAGAAAATAAAACAGAATATGTAGATCACGCTTAGTTAAACTTCTTATATTGTACAGATAAGAATATGTCATTAGCTTAGAGAATATATTTGAAGACTGGAAATAAGAAAAAAGTTCTAGCTATTATTTCTCTATTTTCATGTGTAATTATTCTATTATTCTTAATACCTTAAGTAGGACTTTAAGATAAATTCAATCAAGGTGGTCCATGTGACTTTTCATAAACAGTTTTAATTTTTCATATAAATATGAAATAGCCTTTTAACTATTTCCTCCTAATCTCAAAAGTAACAGAATTATTAATTATTTTAAAATGGCAAGAAGACTGAAACATCAACTATGGCATAGCGTGCAAAAAGATTTTTGTCCAACTTCTCAGGCTTTCCACAAAATGCAGATAAATTTCATGGCAGAACAAGCTACTACAGGACTCTCTGGCCATCTGTTTGTTGCATTTAAGTAATTTAATTTTCTGGAAATGAAACATTTGTCCAAGTACAGGAAAAAATAGTGTCCATTCACACATAACAGATTGATGACACATCCAAAGGGTGAATATAAGTTGTTTCAAAGCCTGGGAGGAAATATCATTTGTAGATCAAGACAAAAGCTCTCTTGACCCAAGTTGCCTAGGAAATGTGTATATAATCAATGAAAAATTAGTCACTAGAAGCAAATGCTTTTATAAATGTAATATCTCAAGAAAATAAATAACTAATTCTAATTTTTTGTTATACATATTCTCATTTATATTTCTTGATTTGTGTTAAAGGATATTCTTTAATATTGATATCTAAGTACTAATATTCTTTTAAGTCTAACATTGTTGCTTTATTGTAAACCTAGAGTTTATAGTTCATTCCATATATGCAGTTTCCACCTTCTACCTTTAGGATTATTCTACTCAAAAATATGAGAAATAGGAAAGAGAAAAATTAGATTCATTCAACCTATCTTTTAAACAGGTCTTTAGGGGCAATTCAGCTTTAATACGGGGATCCCTGACTAATTTTTTCTTTTCTTTTCTTGAGACAGAGTCTCGCTCTGTCACCCAGGCTGGAGTGCAATGGCGTAGGCGTGGCTCACTGTAACCTCTGTCTCCTGGGTTCAAGCGATTCTCCTACCTCAGCCTCTCGAGTAGCAGGAATTACAGGTGCCAGCCACCATGCCTGGCTAATTTTTGTATTTTTAGTAGAGATAGGGTTTCATCATGTTGGCCAGGCTGGTCTCAAACTCCTGACCACGTGATCCGCCCACCTCGGCCTCCCAAAGTGCTGGGATTACAGGTATGAGCTGCTGTGCTTGGCCTAATTTTCTGTCAAAGAACAAACTGATTTAGTTCATGATGAGATAGATAAACTAAATATAAAAGTGATGAGCCTAGGATCTAAATTCTAAATGGCATACAAACATACAAACCAGAAGGAAGAATATTTCATTACACAATACTACAGGTGGGGGCATGAGGTACAGTACTGTAGCAGTGGCCTTGTTGACTTCCATTCCTGCCAGTTTGCCAGGGTCAAGAGAAGAGCACACCTTCTTATCCATTTCCTAATTACAGTCTCTTACAATTTATGCTTCATGTCATGGTCTTAGAAACCACAATACTTTAATGCCTTCTTAAAGGGAAATAGACTATACTTACCTGATAGAGACTAAAAAGTCATTTGGCAGAGAACAGACAATTATAAAGGTACTTGTTAAAGATAATAACCAAGTTGATCAGGTAAGCTCTCCTAAATTCCCCAATCTTATATTCAGTTGTCTTTTGGGTATATTCATTTAAATGAAAGAGATCCAACAATGAAATCAGTGTCTTTCCACTCAAACTTATTTTTCTGTTTCTTCGCTTGGTGAATAGTGAATCACCTAGGTTAGAAACCTTGAGCTCATCCTAAATGCTAACTTCTCTTTCATTTCCAACAACCCACTGGTCTCTAAAACTAAGAGTCCAGCTCCTTCATCTCTCACACTGACCCCTTGCCTTCCTCCTCACCATTACTGCCTTGGTTTGAGCCCTCATCTCTTTCCTAGGGATATGCCACAGCATTCCAACTGATCTTGCCTTAGGTCTTGTTCTCCAACCCATTCTTCAAAAGGCTGCCACTGTGATCTTCCCAAAGGTGATTCTGATGCTACCATCTTGCTTCAAGCCGACAAGTGAAACACCGCTAACTTCTGGATAAGGTGCCTACCCTTAGTAAGGCACATGAAACCCTTCAAAATCAGCTCCCTTTTCACCTTCTGCTTATTTCTCTAGCCTTCTTCTTTTCTTCACCCAAATAGCCACTTTTTATTGCCACCCTAAAGCCATTTTTATAACAAGCCACTCTCCTTTCTGTGCTTTCATACATACCACCCTTCATCCTGAACACTAACATTTTCTTACTGTGAATATTCAGCTGTCAGGTAGCTTTCATTGACTCTCCCAGTCTGTCTTGGATGTCTCTCTACTCTGAGTCTTTGGTGTAAATCCCCTTCGTAACACTTATCCTATCATATTTAGTTATTGGTGGACCTATTTGTTTTACTTACAAGACTACAAGCTCTATAAGGGCTATAATTTATCATTTGGTATTCTCAGTCAATGTAAGTCTAGTGCCTGGTACATACTAAATATTCAACACAAGTTTGTTAAATTTGACTGAAAGATGAAGAGGCACTATTTCTCCTTACTTTTCATTACGTGAATACTATTTTTTAAGATATGCATGGCTTTTAGATATGCTAGTACATGTTTGACATATTTAGAGACAGTACATTTTGCATCAAATATTATACATAGTAATAGCCTCTCCTATATGAAAAAAATATAGTGCATGACTTTTTAATTAATTTCTCTTAAATCTGTTAGTAGGAAATTTCAGGATTCTGATGACAAATATGACCATTAGTAATGAATTTTTTCTTTTTTTTTTTTTTAGACAGATTCTTACTCTGTTGCCCAGGCTGGAGTGCACTGGTGCAATCTCAGCTCACTGCAGCCTCCCCTCCTGGGTTCAAGTGATTCTCCTGCCTCAGCCTCCTGAGTAGCTGCAATTATAGGTGCTCACAACCTGCCTGGCTAATTTTTGTATTTTTGGTGGAGACAGGGTTACACCATGTTGACCAGGCTGGTCACCAACTCCTGATCTCAAATGATCTGCTGGCCTCAGCCTCCCAAAGTGCTGGGATTACAGGCATGAGCCACTGCACCTGGCCAGTAATGACTTTTATGATAAATACTAGTAATATGGATGTGACTCTCAGAGATGCCACTACTGATGAGTTGCAGTGATTTCCCTAGACCCAAGGATATGACAAAGGGAGTCTCTTCTACTTTCCAGGTACAATCCCTCAAAATCTACTAGTTTTGATCAGCGTTTTTGCAAAGATTTCAACATCTTTGGTAAGAAGAAACATGATTTTCCTATCGAGGAGACTGGTATTTATTTTATACCTAGCTCTTAATAAGGAGATACTCTAGATTCAGATCATTCTCAAAAGCCACTAGGAAACAGTTACCAGCAAGAGGTAAGCAAACTAGCAGCACAGTCAGGATAATCCCTTCCCTCCATGCCAACCCTCCTTTACATTGTGAAAACCTTATTATGATTCCATCCTGGTCCTGAGGATGAGAATAAAGAATTGAAAATGGGCTATTCAAATGATAATGATCACCATACCTCTTTTTTCTCTTACTTAGGTCTTTCAACTCCTCTTATTTTTTTATTTAACCCAGAACAGGTGTGACTACAAGGAAAGCCTGGAAACCTGGAGCTTAATTTCAGGAGCAAGTTATCTGAAGACAGACCAGATGGCCTGAGTTTGAATTCCAGCTCTGCCTCTTCCCAGCTTCTGCCTTCTGGTGAGTTATCTAAACTCTCTGAGGTGCTTCCAATTCTTTCGTAAAATGGGATGATAATAATGTGTCAACTCATAACACAGTCAGGTCTTATTATTTAATGTAACAAAATACTTGGAATTATGCCTGGCACATAGTAAGGGTTAGTTATTACCACTGGGTAAATTTTATGGCATTTAAAAATGATTTGGGTCAAATGTCCCTCTTTAGTTCGATATCTGAAAGTTACAGTCGGTCACAGAGATAAAAACCTCCTTCAACCTTTCACCCAACGGAGGCTCTATCAGATTAAGTATGAACTGCCACAGACCTACACCTTTTAGTTAGTCAATCCCCATCTTTCCCCTTACTGTGTGTGTGTTTTTTTAAGCAACAAATTTATTATTTCACATTTCTGTAGGTCAGAAGTCTAGTGAGCTCAGCTGCTTTCTCTGGTCTGGGTTTCATAGACAGAAATCAAGTTGTTGGCAAGCTGCTCTCTTATCTGGAGGCTCTGAGGGAGAACCACTTCCAAGCTCATTCAGGTTGTTGACAGAATCCAGTTATTTGGGCTGCAGGGGTGAGGTCCCTGTTTCCTTGCTGGCTGTGAGCTAAGTGTCTCTCTCAGCTCCCTGAAGCTGCCTGAATTCCTCATGATGTTGCTCCCCACATCTAACCAGCTGCTGTGTGTTGAGTCCTTCTCACACTTCAAATCTTCGTGACTACTTCCGCTGCATCTCTTCAGCCTCCAGCTGGAGAAGGTGCTCTGCTTTCAGGGGCTCATGTGACTAGATTGAGCACACCTGAATAATCCAAACGACTCTTCCTATTTTAAGGTCTGAAACCTTAATTATACCTGTAGAGTTCCTTTTGCCACCTAAGGTAACATATTTATTGGTGCCAGAGATTAGAGTGCAGACATCTTTGGCAGGGAGGGGGTGTGCTGGGGGTCTTCCACCAACCACACCATACAAAGCCTCCACTATTTGGTCTGCCTAACACATTCCTCAATTCTAGAGCAGAAATATGAAGTCTTTGTCCTTTGGAACTGAGGGAAAGTGTTCACAAACAACTGTAATAAAATATATTTATTAGTTATATTATTTATTTATAAATGAACATATTCAAATATACTCAGAAGCAAAGTGAACACTATAAAGACATCCATGTATCTGTCAATCTGGATGCATCCATTTTGCCAATCTGGATCCATCTACTTTTTTACACCTTGCTTTTTTTCTTTTGATATATCTTCAGATGGAAGACAGTATCTATTTATGAAGACATATAAGGCTTCATAATTTATTGGAAATTGTAATCATTTCAAATAATACAAATTAAAGAACAAAAAGATGACAATATAACAAAACAAAAAGAATACTCATGCTTTATCCTCATTTAGTGAATGAAAAAAACCTTTCAGGTATTAAAATCTTGTGCAATTTACTTAATTACCATTATAGTTATAAAAATATTTTATTCTTATGCTGATATATACGGGAAAGATGAATGAAATTGAATGGGAAAGGCAGGCTGCTTTTTCTCAGAGAATTATAAAAAATGAAGCCCAAGTTACACATTTTTCTCAAGGATGCTTACTTTCTCCCTTTTGTCTTGTTGCCAACCCTTGGGTATTTTCAGGATACTCTATAACTTACTTATGAAGATGTTTTACTATAATAACATAATTATTTCCCTTCATGAGGTACCTTGCTGTGTTTTCAGACCTCAGTGATGAAAATGGTGCTTCAACTTGAGGGCAATAAGGGAAAGGCTGTGCATTGTATCACATGAAAGTTCTCTTGATCTTAAGTGAGAACAGAGATCATTTGGTTATTGCCTATGAACACGTCCCCCTTTCATCTTCAGTTGGCAAAAAGTTTACAATTAAAACAGGCTCATTCTTCAGTAATTATCTTTTGGCGGGTAGCATGCTTTGAGAAATTTCATCTACAATATTTTAGAAATTCATACTGATATTAACTTAGAACAATATAATGTTAATATGTACCTATGTACTGTCAGAGTAATAAATGCACACATCATGACTTTAACAAGACCAAAGAGAACAATCTATCTTCTTATGAACAGGTATCACTGGTTGACTGTTGTATCAATGAGGTCGTAATCAAAATTAACTCACTGGATTCTGAGAGTTCAGAAATTCTCAGATCATTCCTGTTAAGAACTGTTTTCTCATACCATCCATTGGAACTAGAGTATAATTATACTTTTGTTGTGCCTCTAACTTGCAGAGATTTATCTTGGTTTAATATAGTTCAGAAGTTTCTAGAAGAAAAAGTAAGTTGAAGTATCTCTATTAACTGCTAATGACAACAGATATATTGTGCCCTCATATCAAGAAAAGGGGTCAACTTTGAGGTGGCTAGCTTATCATGCACAATGTATGATTACAATTTTTTCATCCTAAATTAGTTGTAAGTCCTGTGCATTCTATCAAGTAAAACTGGCCCCAAGGGTTGGGTAGAGGGAGGAATAATTCAATGTTTGTATAGCAAAAAAAAATCACTTGAGGACTAATATCTATTTGTGTGTGGGTATGTGTGTGTGTGTGTATTTATTGCATAAATATGTATAAAATATATATACATATTTTTATTTTTTGAGACAGAGTCTCAGTCTGTCAGCCAGGCTGAAGTGCAGTGGCACAATCTCCATTCACTGCAACCTCCGCTTCCCAGGCTCAAGCAATTCTCCCACCTCAGCCTCCCAAGTAGCTGGGACTACAGGTGAGCGCCACCGAACCTAGCTAATTATTTTGTAGTTTTAATAGAGACAGGGCTTCACCATGTTGCCCAGGTTGGTCTCGATCTCCTGGCCTCAAGTGACCCACCCACCTCAGCCTCCCAAAGTGCTGAGATTACAGGCATAAGCCACCATGCCTGGCCAACCTCCATGTATATTCATAAACCTATCCACACACCTCACAGTCATTCTTCATTTCATACATTCTAGAAATGATTCAATCTAGATTTAGATCCAGGATTGCTGCAGACACATGATAAATATAATGAGTCCTCTCTTTTCCCTATAAAAGGACAAGTAGCTAAATGTAGAGGGGTGAGAGGAGTTTGCAGAAAGCAACACTTATAAATACTCTCATCATCTTTCATTTTTTTTTCTAGCCTTTTTTGACTTTTCCACATAGAAATAGTATAAAAATATTTGACATTTTTTACCTATCGCTAGGCATCCTTCAGAAAAGATGAATGGAAAATTTTAAAAAACAAAACCTATCAAGAAAATGAGAAAAAAAAAGCCACAGACTGGGAGAAAATATTTGCAAAAGACAAGTGTGATTTGGAAATATTATCTAAAATATACAAAGAACTATGAAAACACAACAAGAAAACAAACAGCCAGATTAAAAAATGGGCCAAAAACCTTAACAGACCCCTCACCAAAGAAGACAAGCAGATGGAAAATATGTATATGAAAAGTTGCTCAATATCCTATGTCAGGAAAATGCAAATTAAAATACCAGTAAGATACCATTACACACCTATTAGAATTGCCAAAATCTGGAATTCCAACAAGGCCAAATGCTGGCAAGGATGCAGAATAACAAAGAACTTTATTTCATTGCTGGTGGGAATATAAAATGGCACAGCAACTTTGGGAGACAATTTAGTAGTTTCCTACAAAACCAAACATATACTTAATATACTATCATACTTCTCAGTATTTTCCCAAATAAATTTAAAATTTATGTTCACACAGATACCTGCAGAGATACTTAGAGCAGCTTAATTTATAATGGCCAAAACTTGGAAGCATCCAAGATGTCTTTCAGTAGGTGAATGGACAAACTGTGGTATGTCCAGGCAAAGGAATATTAGTCCCCCAAAAAACTGAGCTTTCCAGCCATGAAAATAAAAACATGAGGAAAACTTAAATGTATGTTACTAAGTGAAAGAAAGCAACCTGAAAAGGCTACATACTAGGTGGTTCCAGCTATGTGACATTCTGGAAAATACAACAAGAGAAAACTATGCTGACAATAAAAAGATCAATGGCTGCTAGGGGTTGGGCTAGATAATGGTTGAATATGTGAAGCACAGAGGATTTTTTAGGCAATGAAAATACTCTGTATGATATTATAATGGTGGATATATGTAATCATACATTTGTCCAAACTCATGGAATGTTCAACATCAAGAGTAAAACCATGATGTAAACTATGGACTTTAGGTAATTATGATGTGTTAAGGTAGGTTCATCCACTGGAACAAATGTACCACTGTGGTGGGAGATATTCATGGGGGGGGAAGGCTACACACATGTGGGGGCAAGGTGTATAAGGGAAATCACTGTATCTTCCTCTTAATTTTGCTGTGACACTAAAATTGCTCTAAAAAATAAAGTCTTTTAAAAATATCTCTTTAGATAAAAAAATCTCTTTAAACAAAACAAAATCTCTAAATAAAAATATCTCTTTAAATAAAACAAAACCAACACAATCTAGATGCCCTAAGCCCATCATCTGGGCATTAATGGTTATATATGTTTGAATTTGATAATGTAATTTTAGGGGGTGGGGGAAGTGAGAACTTGAGAAAGACTCACATAGTAAAGATCTTGTATGCATGCATCCTAGTGCCCACCTTCTAACTCCCTACCAAGGTCAAAAGAGTGTAATGTTGGAGAACCAGAAAAAAAAAACGCCACAAAAAAAGAAAATTAATGACAAACCAATACCTTTTTTTAAAAAATTGGCATTAATTAAACATTGCATTCTTCAAATATGACCCCCTTCCCTTCATACCATTATTGGGAGTTTTGTTCAGGAGAAAAAGAAGATTAAAAGTGTGAATTATTGGGCCAGGCACTGTGGGTCATGCCTGTAATCCCAGCACTTTGGGAGGCCAAGGCACGTGGATCACCTGAGGTCAAGAGTTCAAGACCAGCCTTGTCAACACGGTGAAACCCCGTCTCTACTAAATATACAAAAATTAGCTGGGCATGGTGGCAGGCACCTGTAATTACAGCTACTTGGGAGGCTAAGGCAGGAGAATTGCTTGAACCCGGAAGGCAGAGGTTGAAGTGAGCCGAGACTGCACCATTGCGCTCCAGCCTAGGCAATGAGAGCAAAATTTCGTCTCAAAAAAAAAAAGTGTGAATTATTACAAATTGAAAAATGGAGCAAATATCTGGAGTTTTCTTCTATTTGGCATCAAATCTCTGGAAATGAAGACACATCTGGAAAACTTTATTTACCGTTAATCTACCTGGCTGGAAACAGTAACATTGGATTTTAAGTGTAATTTTTAAATAAATCCTATTACTATAGTACAGCTTCTATATTTAGATGTCAGCACACCAAAAAGCATAATATTCCATGATGATGTTAACTAATGTGTGCAGACACATAATTCTTTGGATGTATTATATACCAGATAATGGGAACTGAAGTGAGCATGTAGGGTCTACTGGACAAGGTTAGATGACAGAATATTATGGGCAAAAAGTCAAGTGGTAATATCTTACATCTGTATAACGTTCTGTGGCAAAATGAGTTTAACTGACATATTCTCAAAATTAAACAAGTTTTCAATTATGAGATTTCTCAGAATTGTTAATAAGTAAAAGGCTGCTTTTACTTTTAAGACATGAATGACCTGGATACAGTACATAGACAACGTTTTCCAAATTTTCTTGATGAGAAAATGTATTATCACCTCTTCTATGAAGGAACTCAAAAGACTAGTATTCTTTGAAAAATATGTTGGGAAATAATGATTTTTAAAATGCTTTCTATAGTATTTAATTTAGTCCCCAAGACACTCCTATGAAGGAAACAGAACAAATCAGCATGATTTCTAATGCATAGTTAAGAAAACTAAAGTTGAAAGAGATTTACTAAAAAATGGAAAATTTTTACTTGAAACCTGGACTTTTGACACTAACTTTTCACTATGACTTAACTTCTAACAGAGGAATATTTGGAAAATTTTCTATATTAATTTTCCTTTTCTTATAATAGTTGTTTTATTTTTTTCCTCTATTTTAGACATATATACATAATCTATACACTTTATTTTTGGGACATGCAAATGACAATAAGACTTCCTTAGAGCGCTAAAATATATCTTGCCTATAGAAACAGTTTCATAAAAATTCTTCATGTAATAAAATGCAAGGAAATAAATGTCTGAAGAAATATATTTGATAAAACAGAAATATAAACCAACATCTCAATGTATACTATAGGAGAAAGTACCCACATTTTGCACATTTTTCTCTAGAGAAATAATTGATTTCTTCATGATTTAAAAAGAAGTATCCAGTTTCCAAAAAATGTCATTTTCCCACCCACACTTAGCAATATTATTCTCTGCTTTTCTACCATAATTATCTCTTCTCTACTTACTCCTGATCGTCCAGAAGATATATATTTAATCTTGCTTCATCATGACAAGTTACCTTGTTTTTTAGACACAAAAGAATGATGGTAAGAAATGCTTTATTCTTTTACTGGCACACCCTGCAAAGCTGTATTCCTTGGTTCCTTTAGTTGTGGCTGCATATTTCATTCAACAAGTATTTACTGAGTGCCTTCCAGGGGCCAGACATTATGCTAAGGCATGTTCAGCCCCACCCCACTTAAAAAATTTTCTTGCCTTTAAACGTTCTTCTCTGTAATATGTAATCCACAAATTGATCTGATTATAACAATTTCTTTTTGAAAACTTCTCAATAATTTATCATTGCCCAGACATAATGAAATCCAGCTGACTTGGTAACATATCAAAGGCTCTCCACCAACTCAAACTAAGCCCATTTCCTGATCTTATTGCAGGCTTTGTCCCACTAAAGCAGTCTCCAAACTAAGGAAGGCATATTTTTGGAGAGCAAAAAGATGTTTTAAGAGATATGTGAGCACAGAGATGGTTTTATGAAAATCTATTTTGTTTACATTTGTATTCCTACGATGTGGAACATGCTGGGCATTCAACAATTATAGTTTGAATGAACACATGTGTGAATGAATCCTAACAGTCCACACATACTCTTCTAATGCAGATTTGTCTAAGAATATCCTGTGGTCTGAAAATTTTCCATCCCCAAGTTTGCTTTCATGATGATTTTTCTCCCACTTTCTAAAAGGAAGGGATGCATGCCATATATTCCAAATATCACTAGGGCGCTTTACCATGGGAGAAAAATACTTTCTTCCATGGGGAGAACAATAATGGGAAAATTTGATATACTGTGTTGGTATGAAGTGAATGACCCTAATGAATTGGAAATCAATTCTTTTGCAACTTAGTTTCTAATTCATGCTCTCAACAATAAAGAAGGATTTAATGGATTTATAAACAGAGGGAGGATTAAAATAAACCTCTGAAGAGAAATATAAATGACTGAAGTTTTTTTTTTTTTTTGCTTACAACTCAGCTCCTACCTTTTTAAAAAAGGAGTAAAATTATTTCTGAACCCTGTCTCATTTGAGCAATAAGTAATATTCACTCACCAATTTATAAACTAAATTTAAAAATCAATTTCATTAATTATTTCCAGTAGCGTTTCAATTTTTATGTTATACAAGCATAAAGATTTACAGAATATTTATCTTATTGAATAATATCTATATAGTTATATAAGTAATAACTAACAATAGTTAGAATAATAAATTAATCCAGGAGAATATTTTAAACATTTAAAACATTGCTGTCAAGAAATTTAAAAATGTGCACTTTTTTTTTTGAGACAGAGTCCCCCTCTGTCACCCAGGCTAGAGTGCAATGGCGTGCTCGGCTCACCGCAGCCTCTGCCTCCAAGCTTCTCGTGTGTCAGCCTCCTGAGTAGCTGGGACTACATACATGCGCCACCATGCCCAGCTAATTTTGTTTTGTGTGTTTTTAGTAGAGGCAGGTTTTAGCCATGTTGCCCAGGCTGGTCTGGAACTCCTGAGCTCAGGCAATTCATCCGTCTCACTTTGCCAAAGCCCTAGGATTATAGGCCTGAGCCACTGCACCTGGCTGATATACACATATTTTTATTGCAAAGAATTAGGAAAGTAGAGCAAGAAAAGACTCTATAAAATCACAATTCAGTAGGGAAAATGGAGTAGGTTCAAGGAAAAAAAGGCATGTTGCAAAATGTACTGTTGTTAAAGAAAAGCCTATTCATGTTTTTAAAAAAATAGCTGATAAAGGGTATCAAATGTCTGTAATATTTAAATTCTAATGGATACATTTAAAGGCATGATATGACAGCTTTATTATCAACTACCAATATTTTTCATACACTAGAAAATTAAACAATTTTTGACAAAATAGTTCTAAATATCAACTTAAAAATACACAAGGAGGTAAAAAATTTTCAGAATTCTTTTTGAGAGCACATGAAGAAAAATGTTGAGGATCACTCTTCTAAAGTAATCTAAAGTTTTCTGCTCATTTTTCAAAAACCATTTATGTTGTTGCGGTGGTTGATCGACCCTTTCCAACTGTTTCTCTAGCTATGAAAAGCTTATGAATCTTTCCAGGTTTCACCAATGCCGTGCTTCTCTTCGAAGCTCTCCCTGATTCCAACGCCCTGGAAATGTGGTAATGCATGACCTCTTCCACTGGCCTTCACAGGCATTCTGACTTCTAACTCCTTGTATCTGATAGCCCAAATAGATGATAAACATTGTAAAGTGTTTTATTTATGTTCATACGGCCAAAGGCCCAGCAAATCACTTTGTAAAAAGGAATGAAGTGCTTCATAAATACTGCCAAATGACTTAATATTTTCATTAACTGAAGGAAGAGTTCTTGCCTAAGAAATTGAAAGAATGACAGCAAAATACACAAAGAGAGAGAGTATCTTGTGGGGAAAAGCATTAAGGTTACGTGTTTGGCTTTCGGCTGACTAGTTTGGGATGGGGGCAGCACAGCAAAAGGAGATGTCTTAAGGATAGAAGTGTGAGACTGAGGTGCCTGTGGATGACTGGACTTCAGCAGCTATATTAAGGAATGGCCTAAGAGATGACAGGTGACTCTCTCAAAATGGATGGCCACACTCTGGGAATGAGCTTCAAATGTGTGTAAATCATTTAGAAATGGAGGGAGAAGTATAGGAAGATAGAGAGCTAGCAAGGAAGAAAAAATTGGATCTGGTAAGAACAGGGATGAAATGAGGAGAGAGATTTAAAAAGGAACAAGTGAGCCTTAGAAATCAAGGGTGTGGCAAAAAAAAAAGGCATGTATTGCCATGTATTTTCTTTAAGAAAGGTGTAGAAATCAAAGACAGGAGGCGAATTTATAAACAAGAAAGGCAAAGAGGAGTAGAGCACAAGTTTGAAGTGTGAGAGAGACTAGACTAGAGCTATGAGAGGCAGCCTAGACAAATCAAGACCACATTTTGTTGTATCATTTTTGTTTTTTTTTCCAAGAGGCAGGGTCCCACTCTGTTGCCCAGGCTGGAGTACAGTGGTATGATAATAGATCACTGCTACATCCTTTTATTTTTATCTTGACATGAATAAACAGAAAATTCAAAAATAATACAAATGGAATGATGGGAATTAAGAAATAAGTTTATTATCTACATTATTATTATTTTAGAGGAGTCTCACTCTGTCATCCAGGCTGGAGTGCAATGGCACAATCTTGGCTCACTGCAATCTCTGCCTCCCTGAGGTTTCAAGTGATTCTCCTGTCTCAGCCTCCCGAGTAGCTGGGACTACAGGTGTGCACCACCACACCCAGCTAATTTTTGCATTTTTAGTAGAGATGGAGTTTCACTGTGTTGGCCAGGCTGTCCTTGAACTCCTGACCTCAAGTGATCCACCTGCCTCCTCCAAACAAAGTGCTAGGATTACAGGAGGGAGTCAATGTGCCTGGCCAATAGCTACATTAATTAACACCATTCTGAAACATATTAATAACGAAGTATTTACAGATAATAAAAATAGAGCTATTCCAAATGGTATGAGATATAAATGATATGCCATAAGACTTAGACTTGCTTTATCTTCAATTATTGAAAAGTATCTAAAGAGCTTAGTTTTCTAATGATTAAATCAGAAAGCCTTTGCCTAAGTTATATACAGAAAATGAAACGGGGGAAAAAAAAGGGAGAGCTCTACCTTTTCTCACATTCCCTATTTACACAACTTTGAAGTCTTCTATAAACTCAGGTGCTTTTTCACAAAAACAGAAACAAATTGAAATTTGATCTGAAGACCTGGCATTGCTGAATGAGAAGGATTTTGTCCCATCAGCATTTCCACCCACATGGTGTCCTCTGGAGAATGAGAAGGAGGAAGGGGGAGGGCAAAACTTGTTACGCTCTACTATGGCACCAGCTTCCATAAGCTAGAGGACCACAGCTTAGAAGATGCCAAGTGCTTATGTATATTACTCTTACATGCAGATGAATAGAGTTTTATTCCTCAAGAAATAAAAGAAAAAGAAAATCTTCCTCTTCATTCAATTGACTTCAATCATGGTACTTTTTTTGAACATATGAGAGTTAGCGAGTTGGAATGCCAACTCCCACTCCCATCCTCATTACTATTTTGTCTCTTCAGGTTCAAGAATTGTGAGCTCTTCTTTTAATAATAAATATAAAATGACACAATGAGGGTTTCTGCAGAGCAAACACACATAATCCTTTTTAACTAACTAACCAGCCTTTTGCTACTTGGTTGGATACTATGGATGTCACCTTATATGATAAGATGGTGTTTCTGTACAACTTTAATTAGTTAATGCAACAAAAATTTATTAAGCAGCTAATATACACCAGGAATGATTTCTGGAGGTAGAGATACATTAGTAAACAGATCAGTGATAACTGTCCTCCTGAAGTGTGTATTCTAGTGGTAGGGCCAGGGTTGGGAGTAGTGAGAAGAACTTGCAACAAATATAATAAATACAATTATATAGCAGGATAGAAAGTTATAAGTGCTATAGAGAAGAAAACAGATCAGGGTGAGAGAAGTATGGAGAGGGGGGTTTGGACTGCAATTTTAAATAGGGAGTTAGAGCAGTGCTCATGTAAGTGTAGAGTGATAATTGAGCAAGGATTCAAAGCAGGCGAGCTTGAACATCACCATCTTTTTATACTGAATTACTATCATTCTGACAATGGTTAAAGGAGCTCAAAATGGTTTCCTTCTTTCTTTTCTTTTCTTTTGGTTTGTCTATTTTCATTTGGGGGACATGATTAATTTTCTATTCTTGATGAACATATTTTAAAATAATTGGCAGTTTTATAAGAAAGTATGAACTACTGAACCTAGTATCTGTATATAATTAAACCAAGTCTAGAAATGACCCATTGTACAGGTTATGTGATTGAAAATTCAGTACATAAATACTGACTTTAGTATAATTGAATATTCAACTGAGCATAACTGAATATAGCTGAGTGATATAATTTAAAGACCCATGACAGCAAAAACCAGTGTGCCTTTGTCCATGCTGTATCTACTGGACCTACAACACTGCTTGGCTCATGATATGTACTCAATAAACACTAGTTTGATGAAAGAAGCAAAGAATGGTTAGGGGTAGTGGGGTTGAGTATAAATAATGCAGACTTTTGAGATTTCAGGCTATCAGTGATGTTTGACTTTTTCATGTGCTCCAGGAGCAGAACTGGACTTTCAACCTAACCAAACTCTTTAGAAAACCTTATTATAATGAAGCTTTTCCAAATGTATATGTACTGCATCTGAGTTGTTGTCTGAATTTAATATTTTAAAACGATGGTCCCCAACCTTTTTGGCAACAGGAATGGGTTTAGTGGAAGACAATTTTTCCAGGAGAACATGGGGGGTGGGCATTAAATTCTCATAAGGAGTGCACAACCAGATCTCTGTCTTGCACAGTTCACAATAGGGTTCACACTCCTATGAGAATTTAAAGCCGCTGCTGATCGGACAGGAGGCGGAACTCAGGCAGTCATGCTGTCTTGCCCACTGCACACCTCCTGCTGTGCAGCCTAGTTCCTAACAGGCCACATACAGGTACAGGTCCACGGCCCAGGGACTGGGGACCTCTTTTAAAAGAGGAATTGGAAAGTAGTTTACACTCAGCTGTATTTTCTTTTTCTTTTTTGAAACTGAGTCTCATTCTGTTACCCAGCCTGGAGTGCAATGGCACAATCATGGCTCACTGCAATTCTCACCTTGCAGGTTCAAGTGATTCTCCTGCCTCAGCTTCCCAAGTAGCTGGGATTACAGGTGCCTGGCATCACACCTGGCTAATTTTTGTATGTTTAGTAGAGACGGGGTTTTACCATGTTGGCCAGGCTGGTCTCAAACTCTTGACCTCAGGTGATCTGCCCACCTCAGCCTCCCAAAGTGCTGAGGTTACAGGCATGAGCCACCATGCCCGCCTGTATTTTATTTCTCTACCTCTCGAGTCAGTAGCTGATATTGTGTTGACAGACTTGGGGAAAGCCGATTAAAATGCCTAGACACAGAAACTTAGAACTCCAACATCTAGTCAGTTTTCTGCAATTGCAGTAAAATATAGAAAGATGTAACCATGTTAATCATGTAGATATCTTCTCCTGTCTTGTAAAGAAGAATAAACATCTCCTGTACACATGCTAACTCTGGAGATTCCTTCCCTGCAAAAGTATCTTCCTTCAGGAGACCACAGTGAGGTGGAGATTGGAAGGGCAAGGGCCAGGTTAGGGAAGATGTCATTTACTAGAGTTTCAGATGTCATCTGCAGTTCAATATTGCCCGTTGTTTGTAACTCATTAGCAAACACTAAGCCATTAATCCATTAATTGATATGTTCACATCTAAGTTTCTTTTCTTCCCCATGTAAGCAGAGAACATAGCAAGTCCTCTGTATCACATTAGTTGTCTAAAGGCACGGAAACAACATCTTTAGAAATTCTGAGTCCCAGAAAAGCCTATGTTATTTTTCTATGTACAGCAGCTGTATACATGAGCTCCTTTAGGGTAGAAATCATATCTTTTCAACTTTTAATCTTATGGAACTCAATAAATGGCAGTTAAATGAAACTATAAATGAAGAAATGCAATGTTTTGTTTTGCTAAAAAAACTGTCCATTAAAATTGGGAATTAGAAATTATGACGTGCTTGCATGACAGTAAAAAATCATGGCAGTTGTTTGTAACTCATTAGCAAACACTAAGTCATTATGTAATCCATTAATTGGTATGTTCACAACTATGATTCTTTTCTTCCCCATGTAAGCCGAAAACATAGTGAGTCCATATCAAATGCCACTGATAAATAGGAATTTATCAATAATCACAATTGAGTACACTCGATAGCGATGATGACTGCATTTAGCAAACAACTGCTCTATTTCACTTTGGTCTGCAAAAATATTTTTAATGGTTACAAAAATTATGTCTTTATCACATAATACATTTTATTATCAGATTCTGGATTGAAAAAGGAACCGATATTCATGAGAGAAGTGACATGCTCGATGTCAAATGAAAGGCTTAAAGTGAGACACAAAGAGGACATTAATAAAATCAAGGTGATCTGCTTCTCAGACGTATCTTACTCCCGTAACTGATATGCTGACAGTTACAAACCCAATTCATATAATTATCACAGCATAAAGAAGACATGTTTATAAAGGCAAGGTCATTTGTAATGTAAAATAAAGTGGTCTCAGCATGTCCACTATGAGCAAATACTGAAACATTACCCATTTAATGAATATTAATTATATATTAAAACCTAGAATTAAATACATAAAAAAGAACAACTGCTGTCTAGACTCAGGAGAGATACTATTCAGGCAGTAGTTCTGATACTTGATCTACCATTTCAATTATTTTAAAGTGTTCCAAATATTTATGCCACAGGTTTTTAGAGAAAATTTCTTTGTTTTGCAGAAGTAAAGGATGAGGGATTTTTATACCCTCCCCCCAAA
>NW_016107419.1:3952241-3959191 GCF_001604975.1 Cebus imitator
TATATACTTTGAGACAGGGTCTCATTGTGTCTCCCATGCTGGAGTGCAGCGGCGTGATCTCGGCTCACTGCAACTTCTGCCTTCTGGGTTTAAGTGATCTCCTGCCTCAGCCTCCCGACTAGCTGGGATTACAAGTACCTCCCATCATGCCCGGCTAAATTTTGTACTTTTGTAGAGATGGGGTCTCGCCATGTTGGCCAGGCTGGTCTTGAACTCCTGACTTCAGGTGATTCACCTGCCTTGGCCTCCCAAGTGCTAGGATTACAGGCATGACCCAGCCACCTGGCCTAGAAAGTATAATTTTAAAGTCCTTATAAGATAATGCAAGTTATAGGGCAAAGAATTAAAGTCTTGGCTCTGTCACCTATTAGCTGTGTTTTCTTGAGCCAATCACTCACTCTTTCTGAATTCTAGGTTCCTCATCTACAATGGGAAGATTGGATGAAAGAAGGCATGTAAAGTATACAAAGTACCCTGGTAACTATGCGCACTCAAAAACTGTTAGTTATCATCATCATCATCAACATCATGACCACATAACAGGCCCCTTATGTATATTACAACTCATTTATCTACTACAACAAACTTTTCCGCAATTCTATGGGGCACCCCCAAGTTCTTAACTTCTACACTGCTGTATTGTGGTAGGTACAAAATATAGTAGTGTTAATTGAATCTGAAAATAAGAAATGAAAATGAATCAGAAAATAGAAATGGAAAATGTATCTAATTACTCAAAACTTTTGGCTACATACAAACTAACTTGAAATTCCAGTCTTCTACCACTTGTAAATCTAGTGTTCACTCACCTATATCCCGCTCTCACTATTTCTTCTCTTTCCAGGCTGCTTCCCTTCACTATCAAATCGCCTTGTGTTCACAGTCTCTACCTCCTTAACATTATGTTTTACTCTCTGATTCACTGCAGTCAGTCTCTATTTCAACTCAACCATTTTCCTGCAAGTACTCTTGTCAAGGCCATGACTTCTTTCATCTCTACTGCTTTGTCACTGAAGTACTTGGCCTCTCTTCTGAGACTCTTCTCATCTAGTTTACCCCATTTGTGTCTAGTCTTAACGTTTCAGTCTTACATGTGGAGGCCTCCTCCTATTCCTGTTCTTCAGTGTTGAATATCCCAAATTATCTGGTATCTGGTGGTCTCTCTACTCTCATTTGTCACCCCTGTCTCATCCCTACATGATATGCAGTTATGTATATTTATGATGATCTATATACCATAATTTTTTGCATGTAACCATTATACCATAGAGCAATAATAGAACATTTGGTCCCCTCTATTATAGTTATGCATTAACAAACAGTACAATGGTTAGTGGGTCATAATAGGTTTCTCATCAAAAAAATCACTGAAGCATTTTATAAGGCTCAATGTTACTTTATAAAATAGAGCAGTACTTAATTAGTTTTTAAATTAAAAATTACAATATCATATTGTGATAAATAAAATTGAATGGGACACTGATTATTTCAGAGCACCCAACCTCACCACAAGAAATAATTTGTTACTGATAATATTAAGAACTGAAAGTTATGAGGTCATTTTACAGGGCAGGTAAAGCATTAATATTAAATGTTTTTTAAAGACTTGAAAAATATTCTTTAACTGGCTGTAATCCAAAACAGCAGAATTTAGAATAATAAACTTACCAAAGAGCTTGATAATAAAAAAAATAGGTAAAAACTTGATATTTTACCTCAAAAATTAAAAAAACAAATCAAACCTTAATGAAACAAATCTATTGTTAAAGACACTAGAAAGTTAAATTTAGTTTTATCTACTAACATGAATGAACTTCTAAAAAGGTCTGATCAAGTCTGCCAAAAGAAAATGGAATTAATTTGTTTACAAGTCACAACTTCCTTGTTTACTCAACATTTTGTCTGATAAACCAAACTACTTCATACTATGTGTAGAGTTTACCTATGTTAAAGCAAAAGAAGATTTTCAGGAGTACACAACTTTCTCTTTCAAAACAGAAATACACCAGTTTTCCAGATAGTAACTATCTCAATTTTTTTAAAAGGCAGAGCAAGAAAGATACACACACAGACATATATCATGTACACACATAGGTCTTCTCTTTTATGTTTTTCCTGGAAATACTGCTTTTCTAAATAAAACTAGTGAAAACTTTAAGTTCACAAAAATACTTAAGAGAGATAACCTACCTCCATAAACAATTCCAAATTGTCCAGAACCCAGTACTTCATCAGGAAAAATCTGATATACTGTGCTGATGTCCTAGAGGTACAAGTTCAATGAAAAACAAACATAAAGCAGAACAAAACATTAGTCCTAAAAAATTATATAATTGTATTAATGTATCATAAATATTATTTAAAAATAAATTATAGATGCTAGATGAAATTTGAAATGACTATAATATTCAAAGCACACTCTTTAATTTTTGTAATAATGTAATGTTTTGAAAACTGTTCTGATCCTAAGTGGCAGAGGTTTTCTAACATGCTAGCACATATGTTTCATTAGAAAGAAATATGACTAAAAACCATACAATGTGATTTACTGTAAGTATTAAAAAAGATATTTGCCTGTTGAGGTGGCTACTTGGAAATTTCATTAAATAATCACGGTTCCCAATCACATGTCTGCGTGAATCCTGCTTCCGACCATTTCTCCCTGTATGTCTAGACTGGAAAGGTTGCTCCCTTATTAGTCACCCACATGCAGATGAACCTGAAGTGACGGAAGAGGAGGCTGAATCACTGTGAGTGAGCTGGAGATGCTGCAGAAGGATGGCAACCCATATGAAATTCTCATGTGTGAAGTAGCTAAACTTGTCCAATTTTATCACTTCAGGAGGTAACAAATTCCAAAAGTCTAATTCTTTCTCTTTGAAATAATAACTGCTGAATAAAGCACCTTTTTAATATATGTTTTGCAGTCTGTGATTTTATCAGACAATTAAATCACAAGGTAATACTTTTTACCTTTATATAACCCCATTACAACCCATCAGATTTTCCACCTGTCTTCTATTCTTGTACTTTGACTTTATTTTTTTTTAAGTCTTTTAACATCAAATCCTACCCTTTCTGTATCCTATAAACCCTTATCCTTTTCCTTTGTCCTTCCCCCTAGAAAATAACTACAAGTTGTCTCCATCCTGTGATTCCTTCAAAGTACCCTCAGGATGAGTTTGTGGCTGTCTAGGGACAAAACAAGCAACATTAACATTATTCTGTTATTCTGAGTTCAAGCTATTTCATCTGATAAGAGAAGTGTTCTTTAGGCTTTCTGATAACTCAATGGCCAGTCCAGAAATTTCAGTAGACAACAGTGGCTGAAAAGGGTGGAATAACTCCACAGTTATCAGGCATTTCCCAAGAGGCGTATGGAGTAACTTGTATTTCCTAAAATGTTTCTGGCTAAGCAAGGGAAACAGGAACCTTCAGAAAAGAAATTTCTTTAGGAATCTATCTCACGATTGACAGCACAATAATTTATCTAACCTTCACTATGACGTTTACCTAGTTCTCTTTAATTCATATTTGGCTGTGTGTTTACTTTATGCCACTTTACTGTAGGCTTCAAAGACATAGTAAGGATTAATAGAGTTTCATGAAGATAATTTTTTAAACAAATCTTTCGAAAGTGTAAGCTGTAAACTGCATTCTTTTGGCCATAGGTACAGCAGACAAAATAGAGAAAAAGGTCTGGGTCATAGGAGGAGGTAGGAAAGGACTTATTACTTTTTGGTTACTTACAACAGGAGTAAAACATAACAAAACAAACACAAGAAAGTCTGTAAAATATTTCATAACATGTCTGATCTACAATTTTCAAAAACCAAGCTGCAATGATGGAGTTATGTGGCACAGGTGACTAGGGTGCTAAAATGAGAACCCCCAAGATTTGATTTATGCAACTTTCTTAGAAGTCTCCTTGATGTATACAAGTGACTATAAGAGCATTTGCAACTCCTTGTCATGTTATAGAACTTCTAGGTGGCAATAAGGAATGAGAACAATGGCATTTTTAAGCTACTCATGCAAATTGAGAAATGCATCTTATTTTGTTTGTGTATTTATTTTACTGTGTAATATCAACCATTACAATTCCAGTACCAAGCAAATATGTGAGAATTTCGGCATCAAATTATAGTTGCATAACTGAGATAAACAGATATTTGGTTCTACATTACAGAATCGATTACAGAAAAATTACTAAACAAATCTATATAATTTAACATTTCTAAAATCTTACAGAAAAAAAACCCAAATTCTATATTGCTTTCCAAAAATTACCAAAAAATTAAAATGAATTTAAAAATCTATTTTATGATGCTTTTACTTTCCAGTAATCACATTAACAAGTTTTATATTAGTAGGTGCATACTTACCACATTTTCTTGAATCTGGCAATTTGATACCGAAATACTCACAGCGACATCTCCTAGAAATGCATGTTAAACAACATGCACACAAAAAGTCAGTAAGAGACGTAATAGCAAAACAAGTAAATACATGCTTACAACTCACCCTGCAAAAGTGGTTTTAAATAAATCCTAGCAATTAGGTTTTTCTAAGAAAATGTCATTAGAATATTTATTTCCTTTGAAAATTATATATTCACCATACTTGGTTTAAAAAATAATATTTTGTCAGTTTAGAGTTGGGAGTCAGAAGGACTTGGATTCAAATACTGGCTTTGCTACCTTACAGCTTTGGTACAAGCTTAGACAACTTAATCTCGCTGGAGAGATACTGATTTCCTCAGTTGTAAAAAGGACAAATCATTAAAGTCTACCTGTTGGAACTCAAGTAGGCATTAAAATAGAGATCTCATGTAAAGTGCTTAGCACCAAAATAGGCAAATATATTCTATTAATATGTATTTCAGTTGTAGAGAGAAATAAAAAAATTGTGACAGATCAACAGATAACACTGTAATGTAAAAAAACAGAAGTTAATTCATAGGTTTCATTATGAGTAACGATTATGAAATTTAAAAATCACTTTTTTTATACAAATATTCCTCTAAAATTTCTTCTTTAAATTCATCCTCAACACGGGATCTAGGTTGCATTTTAGCAAATGTATTGCATTCTACTAATGAATAGAGATTTCTTCCTGGGATAAAATGATCAAGAATTACCAGTTACCATGTACTCTGCAAATCAAATACCCTACACAGAATACTAGGTGAGATGTTTTTAGGGAAACTTATTAATGCAGATTTGCAAATAACAAGACTTGCATTTCATGTCAAGCTAAAGCTTACTAGATTACTTATTCTTCTTATTATTTTTTTGAGGACAGGGTGTCTGTCACCCAGGCTGGAGTGCAGTGGCTTGATCTCGGCTCACTGCAACCTATGCTTCCTGGGCTCAAGCAATACTCCTGCCTTAGCCCCCAGAGTAGCTGGGATTACAGGCACCTGCCACCATGCCTGGCTAATTTTTGTATTTTTTGCAGGACTGGGTTTCACCATGTTGCCCAGGCTGGACTTGAACTCCTGGGCTTAAGTCATCTGCCTACCTCAGCATCCCAAAGTGCTGGGGTTAGAGGCATGAGCCACTGAGCCTGGACAGATTACTTCTTTTACAATCAGTAGCTCTAGAGGTCTGTAATTGCCTAATATATAGTGTTTACCTGTATTTGTTAAATTTTAATATAAAATAGCTACAATAAAATAGGATAATTTAACAAACTAAACATCTTAGTTTGTGCAGCAGCTTTTGTTTAGAGACCTTACATTCTCTAATAAACTAAGTCATCCCCAGGGAGTCTTTCTTCATTCTGTTCTTAGGAAGGGCAGGGTACATGTTTACTAAGCAAGGGGTAAGCAAATGATGAGCTTTGGGCTACTTAGAAAACTGTGACAGACTCACTGTGCAAGTTGGTTCCTGTACCCACGGACGAGCCCTTGGGAATGACGGGCATGAGGGCATGCTGGATGGCTATCTCCCACATCCTGGCCACATCTGCACCAACACCACTGGTGAGGACACTGTTATTTGGTGGTGGACTGGAAGGATTGACCACATTTTCTCCCACATAATATACTACATTTGCTGTAGTGATTTCAAAACAATGAGGATTGGCCCCATTAGGAATTAAAGCTGAAGTTTTTGCTGGTTCCAGAGATAAAATTTCGGATAAAGGAATTTCCTGTGAAAGAAAGAAAGTGCTAAATGTAGTTTATCAAAAGTATGTAAACTTTCAAAGAAAATTCATGCCAGGAACATGAATAGCCATCATTTATATAAAATATAGTTTTAAACTATAAAACAGAATATTGCTAAGCAAAATTAAAAAATACATTTACTATGGGAAACCTTATCATTTCCTTTTTCTAGAAAATGTGATTTTTTTTGCTATGTTCACGTAGCAAAAGTAAGTATGGTTAGAAATAATGATTTTGAATCTTCACCAAAATCCAACATTAGAAAACAAATGATAATTTTTATAGCAGTGAGGTAGAATCACAACACTTTTGAAATGTGTTTAGGTAGACAAGGCTATTTTTAAACTGTAATCTATTCTTTAAGGCACTGAAATGAATCATATAATTTGATTCAATATATGTTAATGTAATAACATAGCTAAGAGAATAGTTTAAGTGAGGACAACTACAGAGATTGGTTTTAAAATAGTTTTTTTTTTTTGAGATGGAATCTTGTTCTGTCACCCAGGCTGAAGTACAGTGGCCTGATCTTGGCTAACTGCAACCTCTGCCTCCCGGGTTCAAACAATTCTCCTGCCTCAGCCTCCCAAGTAGCTGGGATTACAGGTGCCTACCACCACACCCAGCTAATTTTTGTATTTTTAGCAGAGGCAGGATTTCACCATGTTGGGCAGGCTGGTCTTGAACTCCTGACTTTGTAATCTGCCCGCCTCAGCCTCCCAAAGTGCTGGGATTACAAGTGTGAGCCACCATGCCCGGTCACTTTTTTTTTTTTTTT
>NW_016107419.1:3959221-4108858 GCF_001604975.1 Cebus imitator
TTTGAGACAAGAGTCCTGTTCTGTTGCCCAGGCTGGAGTGTAGTGGTGCAATTTCAGCTCACTGCAAACACTGCCTCCTGGGTTCAGGCGATTCACCTGCCTCAGCCTCCTGAGTAGCTGAGATTACATGTGCATGCCACCAAGCCCAGCTAATTTTTGTAGTTTTATAGACATGAGGTTTCACCATGTTGGCCAGGGTGGTCTCTAACTCCTGACCTCAAGGATCTGCCTGCCTTGGCCTCCCAAAGTGCTGGGATTACAGGTGTGAGCCACTGCACCAGCCAATACTTATCATTTTTAAGGCAATCGATATTAAAATAGTTACTCACTACCTTGTCTTCCAGGAAATGTAGAGTGACTAAAAAATAATAACTTTTAAAACAAAATTTTAAATTTTGAAATTAGTGAGGTTTCCATTTTCTGTGACAGCTGTGTAACACGGACATGGAGAATCAAACCAACTATTCCAAAGCCTACATTCATTTTGAAGGAATAAGTATCTACTGTCTTCTCCATGAAGTTTTTTTTGGAGTTGTGTTTTACTGGGTGATATACTATGCCACATCTGTATTACTTAATGGAGAGGGACAGAATAAAAATTGCTGCCATTTTTTTCTCTAGAGGAAAATGCCTGTTTTCAATATTGACAAGCATGGAGAAATCATACAATGTTTCTTCACCCCTAGCAGTATGCTAGATGCAGTGGATATCAGGAGTTTACTTTGGGCTAATCTGCTGTGACCATTAATTTTCTAGTTAAATCACACAGTTCTGCCAAAATAATCAATCTTCACCTCTTTCCCTCTCCTTGTCATCTCATGGTAGTAGAAGCACTCCCTGAAATGTAAAATTCACAGCTGAATCAAGAGGTCACAACCTGAATCCCAAGAAATTTGTAGACTATAGAGAAGGAAAAAAATAGTTCCTGGAGGAAGCATAAAAATAGTCACGTTTGTTGAATGTATTTCATATTTCTTATACTCTACATTCCCATGAGAAAGCAATAAGAAGTATAAAACTACAAAGAAAGAGCCCCCCTTTACCTTGTAGTACCTGCTTCCTGTGTCATTTTGAAAGAGGGTAATACATTTGCTATCCAACCTCCAATAGTGACGTTTCCGCTGAAACAGATGTTAGATTCAAGATCTTTAAAAAAAAATAAACTTAAAAAATATCCACGATTGATCAAATAAATAGATTTCTCCAATGGAGACATAAGATTTGAGGGTGGAAAATGCGTGCGCTTTGGAAAAGGCAGACTCACACTCAATTTCAGGCTCTAGAAGTTGACTATTTATCACATGTCTGATACGTATCTGCATTTATGTTAGAGGGTCACGAGTAATAAAGAATATGAAGTACTAGCACCCAGTAAGAGCCTGGAACTCAGAAAGTACACAGTAATAGAAAACACCATTTTTGAGCTTCCTTGACTGCTTAAAGGGCAATGGTGGATGTATAGTCCATAATAAAGTAATGCTTACTAGGAGATGCAATGTTTATTATGCATGGTCATTATTTTAGGACATTTAGGAAATGCCATGCTAATGTTGCCAGGTATTCTCTCTTCCACTGGCAATGGGGAAATTCTGGATGTTAGAGTAGAAGAAAATAATATTTTGTTGGATAGTAATTTTGATTCCATGACATCAACTTAAAGTCAGGGGAATGCATCAGACAACCAACTCTACCTTCTCTCCAGCTCCCCACAGATCTGACCACAACGATTTGGTGATCAGGTCCTTCTTCATTGTAGGTATATCTTTCCGGATTTTAGGGTGTGTGTGTATTTTACCTTATAATAGACTGAAAAGCTCTATTATTATTCTCTTCCACAACAGATTTTAGAGCAGTGAAATA
Source organism: Cebus imitator (assembly GCF_001604975.1). NCBI lineage: Eukaryota > Metazoa > Chordata > Mammalia > Primates > Cebidae > Cebus > Cebus imitator. Next base: position 3,961,082 of record NW_016107419.1, read on the forward strand.
TATTAAATATATTACACCATGTCTAAAAAAACTAGGCGGTAGCCAATTGAGCCCTATAATATCATGTAAGTCTTCTCTTTCTAACAGAGATGGTCAAAATTATAGTTAGATCAATTAGGTTATAGATGTCTATTCATCTACAGTGATTCTACAGGTAAGAGATGAGAAAGCAATACAGTAACAGAAATCAGCCAATGTCAATTTAACTTTTAAATGTGAATCAAGGTTGTTCTCTCTTACATACATACACAGCATAATTCATCAACTATTAGGAAAATCTGGAGATGTGAACACTCAGGATGCAGGCTTAAAATGTTCCTGAATGGGCCAGTTCTTCAGTGAAAACTTAATTAAGGATTTAGGACCCTTCCTCCATGACCACATCAGACTCTGCCGCAGGGCTAAGCAAATCTAGAAAACTTTTATCATAACTATCTTATGATAGTTATCACTGTTTTATTCTCTGCCTAGTATGCAGTGTTCCTTTTAAAATTCTAAATCACAGTAGAGCATTCTGAAAGCACATGCTGTGGCTTCCACAAATGCTATAAAATGACAAGTAGACATCTCAGGTAATCAAGGTCAATGAATTTGTTTGCCTGAAATTGCTTTCCACATTTTTTTCCTGACTTCGTTGCTTGCTCAACTATATCTGTCACCCAGGGACTGTAATGCACCCTACCTAATCCTGTGCCATGCCTGTGCTGAGGTTCACTCTGAGTAATGCAGGTATCTCACAGTCCTCACAGGGCACTGGCAACTCCTCTAATTAACGCTAGCAAGGCAAGAGAACATTGTTTCCTCCTCTAATTAAACCTAGCAAGGCAAGACAACATTGTTCCCGAGGATCTTACCAATGTGTCCTTGCTGGTGTAGTGGACCATCCATCCTTCTTTCATGACTGTGCTGCTTTTCCTCTTCGTGTGTTTGACAGACTGCACTACCCTCATGAGTGGGATATTGTTGCTTGTTGATGGACTTAAGAAGTCAAAATAGTGTAAGAGAAAAATATTTTCAGGTACATTTTCTGTATTTTCATGCATAAAGTCTTATGACAGCCAATCCAAAGTGAAACTTTACAAAAATTCACACCTCATTTTTAGTACAATGTATTGTCGAGCACTATGGTTCTGAAAGTGGGTTAATCTGAAGAATGATAGGCACTTTATTTGTACACCTTAAAAAATCCCAAGGCTGGGTAATAAGCACCTCATTTTTCTGAGGTCACACTATTCAGAATCACATATAAAAGCTTATTTGCTTATTTATTTCATATTATAGGTACATTATCAGTCACTTAGAGATTACATTATTCAATATGAATTTTAGTTTCTCTGTATAATGTCATAAAAATTGGAATCTGCAAGTCTCTGTTTCTTCCTCTTCATCCCTTCTTCTTCACCTCCCTCCCCACAACATGAATGAATATATATATATATATATATATATATATTTATATGTAAGTTCATATATATATTTATATGTAAGTTCCCCTGCTTTCCCCGCCATGCAAACTCTTTGGTACTAAAGAAATGTATGTCTTCAAAAGACAGGTGATAAGACAATTATTTCTCACTACTTTAAAAATGTTTATTATGCCATTAAATGGAAAACAAACCAATCATTTTATTGCTCTACTCTCAGGAACAATTTGTTTGTCAATAAACATGGCATTTGCAAAATGGACACAGAAGTTTCAATATGCTTTATAATATAAATCAGAGACTGGGAAACATCTTCTGTAAAGGGCCAAGTAATAAATATTTTAGTTTTTCCAAAATACCAAACTTTACCAATATAGTGCAAAAGCAGCCAGAGACAATATGAATGGGTTTAGCTATATTCCAGTAAGACTTTACTACAAATTGGGCAGCAGTCCAATTTGTCTTGGTGGCCATATTGTGCTGACTCCTGATATAAAAAGTGGGGATCATCCAGTAACTAAAACCACAGATAATTAGATAACAGAAATAAAATTGCACATACTTCTGAAATAATATCAAGAACAGTGAAGTATATACAAACTATGATATTTGTAACAGGGGCCAGCTAATAAAATAAATGGTTTCTGCTAAGTTGGATCCTTGATCTTTGTTGTTTCTACACAATGAGCTTCTAATTAAATATTAACTTAGTAATAAACTTGTGGATGGCAAACATGAGTATCTCTCACATGCAAAAGAAAATGGGTCAATGAATGAGGTGATGCTAGGAAAAGATGGAAACCACACTTCTCCCAGGGAACCCATACTTCCTAACTTCAAAGGCTCTCATCTACAGCACACAGTTCATTCATAAGAAATTAAACTTCACATTTCTGCTATATTCAATAAAAATATCAAAGAAGTTAAAAGAGAAAATACCACTTGTGGTCCCCCTGTTGGCTGAGGCTGGGAGTGCTGCTCTCACCTGATGGTTCTGTTGGCATCCTCATGGTCTGGGTCTGGGTCTTGCATCTCCCCACTCTCGTTCTGGCACTCTGCCATTGACATCTCTGCATCTTGGACCATTGCTTCTTCCATGTCATCCATGAGCCCACTGTTCCTTTCACTATCATTGTCATCACTTCCTTCTTCCATGACCACATCAGACTCTGCCCCAGGGCTAAGCAAATCTAGAAAATTATTTTGACCCATAAAGATAAGTCTGAAATCTTGGAGCCAGGGCTTAAGAGACAGTCAGGTGATCCTAAAACAAATCATTTGGAAGCCCCAAAATGTTAGTTCTGTGAAGAGTTTCTTTCCTCGTTTTTTGTTTTTTAACTTTTAAGTTCAGGGGTACATGTGCAGGTTTATTACACAGGTAAACTTGAGTCATGGGGGTTTGTTGTACAGATAATTTCATCACCCAGGTATTAAGCCTGGTACCCATTAGTTATTTCTTTCTGATCTTCCCTCCTCCCACCCTCCAACCTCAAAGGGTCCCAGTGTGTGTTGTTCCCTACTATGTGTCCATGTGTTCTCATAATTTAGCTCCTACTTATAAGTGAGACATCTGGTATTTGGTTTTCTGTTCCTGCATTTGCTAAAGATAATGGCCTCCAGATCCATCCATGATTTTCAATTTCCTTTTTTATTTCAGTTGATAAGTGTCTCAATTTAGGAGAGATTGAATATGTAATGTCATAGGTAGGTGCTTGTTTTCTGTGTTCCTAAGCCTGAAAACATGAAAAGTCATGAAAAGCCTTGGAAGGAAGCCCAGGCTGAGATAGAAGCAAAATGCTAGAAGGCAAAGTGATACCAGGCCCAAGTGACTGGGAAGCCGATCATATTTTAGAAACACAGCTCTGGTGGGGAAAAAAAAAAAGGATATAAGAGGATGACAGAAACTTTCACACGAAAAAAGATTCAAGCCACTGATTCTTACTATTGAAGTAAATTTTTAAATTACGAATTCCAATATATTAAGTTGGTCACATAGCTACAGCTTTTAAATACTAAGACATTTGATATCTGAAGTAATATTGAACAGTCATTATATAGTTGATGGTAATGCTAAAAATTATAATTACTAACTAATGCAAAGTACCCATTTTAAAATTAAAATATAGATTAATGAGAAACCCTAGCCTGCCAAGCTTGGAAAATTCATATTTTACCAGATTTTTCTGAATGTATGAGAAAATACAATTTCAAAGTAATCGACAACATCAAAAACTGTTCTGTTTCTCCTTAGTTATAGTTATCAAGTAGACACTGACATTCACTGAGCCTGAACAAAGTCAACACCACATGCCATAGAAAGTGGGAAGATCGCCAAGCTTTCAATTTTGGCAGCTAATTCATGAATCTCCAAGCCAGAAACAAGTGCGAGAATGTTTTCCTGGAGAGTTCTTTCTTTTTCTTCTTTTAGGCACAGCATATATTTCTTCTAGAGAAGAAAGTTCTAGAGCAAAAATATTCATTCTTCAGCTTTTTAGCAACAAAAATACTCAACTTGTTTCTGTGGTCTTTTAGAGCCATTTTTCTTTCCAGAGGAACTGGGAAACTGGTATCAGGCTAAAGGTATACAGAAGACAACTATCCACAGAGAAAACTAACCTGAGATTCTAAGTCAAATATTTTGGTAGTGCTTGAAATAAAAAGGGCAGAGGAAAAGAGACTGAGAGCTGCAACTTATAGGCATCCCAACAACATCCACATTTCTTGACAAACTAGGTTAAGAGTATAAGATAAGAAAGCTGGGAAATAAATTATGGCTACCCAAGTTTTCAATACTAGCTGTTCACCATGTAAAGATCATGAAAGGCTCTTTGATGGTTATCAAAGCTCCATGGATGCTTTTCTATAGTAAAGAAGAACAAACAAAGGCCATAATTTACTTTGGACTGTGTCTGAAATATCTGAAGCAAAACCCAAACCAAAACCAGAACCAAAACCCCTGACTAAAATCATCACCCCCACACTCTCTAATAGGGAAGAAGCACAGACGTGACAGCTGATCTTTTACCTACCTCCATTAATGGTCACTTCACCAAGGCAGTTGTTTGGTACTTTTGGTGCACAACGTTTATGGCAGTTGAATCTGCAATCTAATCCCAATGATTTCAAATGAAACAAAATGAGAATTTGTCAGAAAGAGAAGTAGTAACCAGAAAATGGTTATGTCAGATGAATGAAGACAATTAAAGTTCCACTGGTGACAAAATCATTCTTACCTTTGCACTGCAAGCCCTGCCTGAAAAGCCCCTTCAGAAGCTTCTTGCAGTACTGGCACACTGTGGGCCGGGTGTAGGAGTGGATGACGAATGTGTGCGGCACTTTAACTTTAGACATCAAAATCTTGTCAAGTTGAATTGGTCGCCCAATGTATGATTGAGAATTTGACCTCTTCTCTCGACCAATATACGACTCTGATGGTGACTTCTGCTACATTTTGAAAAACAGTAAAAGAAGTCAGATATAAGAGGCCATTTGATTTATATACCTATACATTTTAAGATCTGGGTTTACTCTTGTACTTAGTACTTTGATGCTTATTAATATGAAAGAAATAATGCTATACTTCTGTTAATTAATATAATGTACTTCCTTTCCCCATTTCTATTTGAGTTACCTTGCTTATATAACAACAACAAAAGAATTGGAGATCAGAATATTTAAACATGATTTCTAGGTCTTTCAAATATGCTTTTGCTTTAAAAAGGTCATTTTAACACAGAAATATAAAGTTGGAGACAAATAAACACTGTAACATATTATATCGTTGACATTTTCCACAGTATTACATGCACATAGTAAATACAGGCATTGAAGAAAAACAGAAAATAAAAAGTAAATGCCTTCTGTTTGCCCTACATGGTACTTCATTGAAAAAATGCCATAGTCCCAGCACTTTCGGAGGCTGAGATGGGCATATCATTTGAGGTCAGGGGTTCAAAACCAGCCTGGCTAACATGAGGAAACACCATCTCTACTAAAAATATAAAAATTAACTGGGTGTGGTGGCTCATGCCTGTAATCCCAGCTACTCAGGAGGCTGAGGCAGGATAATTGCTTGAACTTGGGAGACAAGAGGTTGCAGTGAGCCAAGATTGCACCACTGCATTCCAGCCTGGGCGACGAGAGTGAAACTCTGTCTCAAAAACAAACAAACAAACAAACAAAAAATGCTTACAGTTTCTTTGGATTCCCTAAAGAAAAAAAATAAATATAATTTAAAATTTTTACTCAACCATATGAACAATAAAGATTTTTATTACTGAAAACAGAACTAATATACTATACAAGGCATACAAAAATGGATGTTTGGATATAATTATATCTCTGTGCACTTTTGTCCATCATTTTGGAATTAATCAGCAGAGCATATAGATTCTTAAAAATTAAACTGACTAAAATTAACTGTGTTTTCAATGTTTTTGGATAATTTCATAACTCTTGTATCCTGGGATATATTTGAGAATTATCAGAATTATGTATTTTAGAATCAGCAGAATAAGATCAACCAAATTACTTTTGAATTGTTGTTATAATTGTATATCTCATTTACATATCTCAGTTACTAAGCTCCTCCTCTATAGCAATAACTGTGTTAGGTGCCTTAAAACATGGGCTTTATTATCTACAGTTGAAGTATCTAAGCTTATAAAGTTTAAATATATACCTTTGGGTCAAATGCTAGTAAATAGTGGAACCAAAATGTGAACCTACATTTGTTTGCCTCCAGAGCACTTATTTTATCATCAATCTCAGTTAATTTCTAATTTGAAATGATTGCTGATAAGGCAAGCAATAAATTATATTTACATACAATTTCCAGCCCTTTCAATCCCTATCTGCATCAAAAGGTTAAATGCTATTACCAAAAGTGAAAAGTATGATTTGCAGATTTACTAGCTACGGTAAAAAGAAACTTAAAATGAATTTCTACACAGGAATATTAGGCCTACAGTTATATTCACAAGTACAATTCCATAAAGAAAAACTGTAAAGCATAATTATTCTGGAAAGGTTCAACTCTTGCAGAGAAGTCTAAGGAGACTATTAAAGTAGCCAAAGGTTTGCCAAACCAGAATCATGAAAATATTGAAAAAAATGCCTTCAATTGAATTAAATAATAATTAAGTCAACAGGGTAAGGTCCCTGTTCCAGTGTCCTTTAGAAACTGTAGCCAATGGGCCAGTTTTAAGCATAGACGAAAATGAAAATGTTATTTTTCCATAGTTGGAAAGTTTTAACACTCAGAATAAAAGATAACCTAATGTCACACTTTCTTAGCAGACTTAAAATGTTCTCAGATTTTGAAAATCCTATGAAAAGCTGGCCAAATCACTGTCAGTCAATTTCCTTAATGTAAGATACCTAATTCTAGGCTGTGCTAACAGAGCCAGTTTGACATTTACCATACCATGGTGCAAATTCATCAGAAAAGCAAGAGGGAACCTAGTAGACTGAATGTTTTCCTTTCATCCAACATAAACACTGCCATAAGCTACAAGAACTAGAATTACTTTTAAGCAGTCATTTCATTTATTACCTTCAAGGCAAGATTATGTAAGAAATTTAAAAATCTTCCATGTTTAGGCAAAAGAAATTGGCTGTCACTCTGTAGCCCAGAGACTATGCTCTCCACAAATTCAGGCAATAATGAGATTTACAAAGCCAGCCACGTATGTCCTTGGCACAGAATATGTAAGTTATGGTGTAAACTATATAATTTGTAGTGTCAGAAATTAAGATTTTAATAGCATTAATAAAGAGGGCCCTCATACCATTCATGCCATTTTAAATTTTAAAATCAGATAGCAATCCAACGAGACTTATCATTACCTTTTTTATAGTCCCAAATATAAGTAATCATTTTCAATATGGCCCATTTTTCTAAATGAAAAAGTACAGCTTTACAATCTTGAGACAGGGTGCAGGCATGGTAACTTATCTTGCAGAAATTGATTTACCACTGGAAGGAGATTGCTTGAGTTGTTTAGTTTTACTAGATAACAAACACCTTGGGAAAGGAAGAGTGGAGAAGCTGTTTGAAGTTCCGTTTTCAGTATTTAATTTTATGTTTCTGAGCGTGTACATATACATATTTGCATGTGCTTTCCTTATCATGAGGCAAATCTAAAAAGCGAAAACAAAAGTAAGACTGGGTAATTATCTGATGATTTCCTAAGCACTTATAGGTCTTTTATCCTTCCTTCAATCAAAATGTAAAACTAGGACTTTGTTGATATATAATGGGTTATATATAATATATATTATATAATATACATATATTAGTATATATATATATATATATATATATATATATATATATATAAAACAAATGGCTATGAAAAAAGGCCATTACCCTGTAATATATATCGTTATTTGTCTAAATGTTTAAGGCCCATCATTTCTGTAATCCTGCCATAATTCCTTTAAACAAATTTTTAATGATGTTATCACAAACTAAGACCTAAAGATTTTCAGAATCAGTGACACATTTTGTCATTAATAATTAATAATCAGTTATTTTAAGCAAAAACATAACATTTAAATTATTATATGAAGTTTTATGTGAACGCATGTACGCCATAAAGCATAATTACAGTGTTTTTTGTTTGATACATCAAGCTACTGAGCAGGCCAAAATTCAGAAATTAATAGTTTTCAAGGATATTATAATTTAAAAAAAAAAATCTCACTGATCTTTGGACTTTAAGATGCTTTCCACAGGAAACTAGATAATAATTCAAATCATAATGCAGACAGAAATAATTGGAGATGTTTGCATGAAATACATTATTATACAAAGTAAAGAGATGTCATTATATATCAAGTTTATATGTTATAGAAATTTTGTTTATTATACATAAATAAAACTCAAATTCTTCATTAACTTACTTCATTTTCTTGGCTTACTTGTATATTTAACTAAAATGTGCACAGGACTTTAGAGTTTTAAATAACACCGCTCTTTAATGTTAACTATAATAAAGAAAAAATTCTTCCTTACCCATCAACACTATTGAAGATTTTTAAAAATTATTATTATTATACTTTAAGTTCTGGGGTACATGTGCAGATCGTTCAGAATTATTACATAGGTATACACATGCCATGTTGGTTTGCTGCATCCATCCCCTGATCATCTACATTAGGTATTTCTCTTAATGTTATCCTTCCCCAATTCCCCCACCCCCTGCTCTTCCTCCCCTAGCTCTTCCACCCCACCAACAAGCCCCAATGTGTGATGCTCCCCTCCCTGCGTCCATGTGTTCTCACTATTCAACACCCACTTATGAGTGAGAACATGTGGTGCTTGGTTTTCCGTTTTTGTGGCAGTCTGCTGAGAATGATGATTTCCAGCTTCATCCATGTCCCTGCAAAGGATATGAACTCATCCTTTTTTATGGATGCATAGTATTCCATGGGGAATATGTGCCACATTTTCTTTATCCAGTCAATTATTGATATGCATTTGAGTTGGTTTCTAAGTCTTTAGTATTGTAAACAGTGCTGCAATGAACATACATGTGCATGTGTCTTTATAGTACAATGATTTATAATCCTTTGGGTATATGCCCAGTAATGAGATTGCTGGGTCAAATGGTATTTCTAGTTCTAAATCCTTGAGGAATTACCACACTGTCTTCCACAATGGTTGAAGTAATTTACAATCTCATCAACAGTGTAAAAGTGTTCCTATTTCTCCACATCCTCTCCAGCATCTGTTGTCTCCAGGTTTTTTAATGATCACCATTCTAACTGGCATTAGATGGTATTTCAATGCGGTTTTGATTTGCATTTCTCTAATGACCAGTGATGATGAGTTTTTTTTCACGTTTGTTAGCTGCGTAAATGTCTTATTTTGAGAAGGGTCTTTTCATATCCTTCACCTACTTTCTGATGAGGTCGTTTGTTTTCTTCTTGTACGTTTGTTTAAGTTGTTTGTAGATTCGGATATTAATCCTTTGTCAGACGGGTAGAATACAAAAATTGTCCCATTATGTTGGGTGCCCGTTCACTCTAATGATAGTTTCCTGTGCTGTGCAAAAACTCTTAAGTTTAATTAGATCCCATTTGTCTATTTTGGCTTTTGTTGCCATTGCTTTTGGTGTTTTAGTCATGAAGTCCTTGCCTATGCCTATGTCCTGAATGGTATTGCCTAGGTTTTCTTCTAGGGTTTTTATGGTGTTAGGTCTTTTGTTTAAATCTTTAATCCATCTGGAGTTAATTTTTGTATATAGTGTAAGGAAGGGGTCCAGTTTCAGCTTTTGGCATATGGCTAGCCAGTTTTTCCAACACCATTTATTAAATAGGGAATCCTTTCCCCATTGCTTGTTTTTGTCAGGTTTGTCGAAGATCAGATGGTTGTAGATGTGTGGCATTACTTCCCAGGCCTCTGTTCTCTTCCATTGGTCTATATCTCTGTTTTGGTACCAGTACTATGCTGTTTTGATTACTGCAGCCTTATAGTATACTTTGAAGTCAGGTAGTGTGATGCCTCCAGCTAATTTTTTTTTTTTTTTGGCTTAGGATTGTCTTGGCTATTCCAGCTCTTTTTTGGTTCCACATGAAGTTTAAGGTGGTTTTTTCCAGTTATGTGTAGAAGGTCAATGGTAGCTTGACAGGGATAGCATTGAATCTGTAAATTACTTTGGACAGTATGGCCATTTTCACAATACTGATTCTTCCTAACCATGAGCATGGAAAAATATTCCATCTGTTTGTGTCCTCTATCATTTCCTTGATAAGTGGTTTGTATCTGGGTGCTCCTGTACTGGATCCCTATATATTTAGGACAATTAGCTCTTCTTGTTGCATTGATCCCTTTACCATTATGTAATGCCCTTCTTTGTCTCTTTTGATCTTTGCTGGTTTAAAGTCTGTTTTATCAGACACTAGGATTGCAACCTCTGCTCATTTTTTTCTTTTTTTTTTTTTTNTTTTTTTTCTTTCTATTTGCTTGGTAATTTGCTTTCCATTTGCTTGGTAAATCTTCCTCCATCCCTTTATTTTGAGCCTATGTGTGTCTTTGCATGTGAGATGGTTCTCCTGAATACAGCACACCCATGGGTCTTGGCTCTTTATCCAATTTGCCAGTCTGTGTATTTTGATTGGTGCATTCAGCCCATTTATATTTAAGGTTAATACTGTGATGTGTGAATTTGATCTTGCCATTTTGATGCTAGCTGGTTGTTCTGCCTGTTAGTTGATACAGTTTCTTCATTGTATCGATGGTCTTTACAATTTGGTATGTTTTTGCAGTGGCTGGTACTGGCTATTCCTTTCCATGTTTAGTGCTTCCTTTAAAAACTCTTGTAAGGCACGCCTGGTGGTGATGAAATCTCTAAGCAACTACTTGTACATAAAGAATTTTATTTCTTCTTCACTTATGAAGCTTAGTTTCACTGGAGATGAAAATCTGGGTTGAAAATTATTTTATTTAAGGATATTGAATATTGGCCTCCATTCTCTTCTGGCTTGTAGGGTTTCTGCTAAGTGATCCACTGTGAGTTTGATGGGCTTCCCTTTGTAGGTAACCTCACCTTTCTCTCTGGCTGCCCTTAGCATTTTCTCCTTCATTTTGACCCTGGTGAATCTGAATATTATGTGCTTGGGGGTTGCTCTTCTTGAGGAATATCTTCGAGGTGTTCTCTGTATTTCCTGAATTTGAATGTTGGCCTGGCCTGCTAGATTGGGAAAGCTTTCCTAGATAATATCCTGAAGAGGGTTTTCCAACTTGGTCTCCTTCTCCTGGTCACATTCAGGTACACCAATCAAACGTAGATTTAGTCTTTTCACATAATACCATATTTCTTGGAGGCTTTGTTCATTTTTTTTCACTTTTTTCTCTAAACTTGTCTTCTCATTTTAATTCATTAAGTTATTCTTCAATCTCTGATATCCTTGATCTTTAATGATTTGGCTATGGAAGCTTGTGATGCTTTGTGAACTTCTTGTGCTGTGTTTTTCAGCTCCATCAAGCTGTTTATGTTCTTCTCTAAGCTGGTTATTCTAGACAGGATTTCATCTAACCTTTTTTTCAAGGTTCTTAGTTTCTTTGCATTGGGTTAGACCATGCTCCTTTAGCTTGGAGAAGTGTGTTATCACTCACCTTCTGAAGCCTGTTTCTGTCAGTTCATCAAACCCATTATCTAGTTTTGTTCCCTTGCTGGTGAGCAGTTGTGATCCCTTGGAGGAGAAGAGGTGTTCTGGCTTTTGGTGATTTCAGCTTTTTGTGCTGGTTTCTTACCATCTTCGTGGATTTATTTACCTTTGGTCTTTGAAGTTGGTGACTTTCAGATGTGGTCTCTTAGTGGAGGTCCTTTCTGTTGATGTTGAAGTTATGTCTTTCCATTTTTTTAGTTTTCCTTATAATAGGCCCCTCTGCTGTGACTGCTGGAGGTCCACTCCAGACTCTGCTTGCCTGGGGGCTTGCAGAACAGCAAAGATTGCTGCCTGTTCCTTCCTCCGGTAGCTTTGTCCCAGAATGGTACCTGCCAGATGTCAACTAGAGCTGTCCTGTATCAGGTATCTCTTAGGATATACGGGGATCAGGGAGCCACTTGAGGAGGCAGCTGTCCTTTATCAGAGCTCAAGTGCTGTTCTGGGAGCTCCATTGCTCCCTTCAGAGCTGGTGGGCAGGGACATTTAAGTCTGCTGAAGTGGAACTCACAACCGCCCCTTTTCCCAGGTGCTCTGTCCCAGGAAGGTGGGGCTTTATTTATAAGTCCCAGATGGGCTATTGCCATTTTTCAGAGATGCTCTGCCCAACAAGAAGGGAGTCTAGTCACAGTCTGCCTGCAGCAGCCTTACTGAGGTGCAGTGGGCTTCACTCTGCGACCGTGTAAACTTTCCAGGGACTTTGTTTACACAGGCAAGCTTAGAACCTCCTCAGTAATGGCAGATGCCCAGGTTTTACTGGGTTTATTAGATTAACTAAATGGTGTTTAAATTAATTTCCACCATTTGTTTCTATTCCAATTTGGCCCCACATATGTGGTGAACCTGAAAAATCTGTAGAATGATTTTTTTTTTTTAATGGAGAGGGAAAGTTGAAATGCTTTGGAAAATTGTTTTATTCTGCTTCTTTAATACGTTCAGAGCAAAAAATGGCTCAAAACTTGAAGAACATATTTAGAATTTCCTTTTCTGTAACTATGAGAAACATATATAAGAGAATGCATTTTTAAAATTTTTATATTTTTATATTAGCCATAGGTTCTATGAATTGGAGGAGTACGGATTAAATTACAGCTGTGGAGCTTTTGTGAGAATTGACATCACTATAAAATATGATATTGAGAGCGGTGCATATAAATGATTTGATTTGGGAAATTATAGATAATGACAAACATAAAGGAATTTTTTTTTCTGTTAGAAGCGTAAGAGGTACCACATCATGCATGAGAGATAATACGAGAATACAATGATGAAAGCTGTACTTTAAAGCCAAGAATAAAGGTTAAATAGAATAAAAATTATAGAGATCAAATTTTTTGTTTGTGGTTTCACAATGCATCTTTAATATCTTATACCAACTGTTTCATTTGAAATTACTGTCAAAGTTAGAACTCTATGTACTGAACACCTACTCAGAGAGACAATGCATCATGCTCTTCTAGAGACTGAATTTGTTTTTTAACCTGGTGTGCTAAATTAATGACTCAGCAACTTTGGAACCTTCCCAGGAAATGATTGCTTAGATTACATTGTGGAAACTCCAACTGCCAGCACGTCTTTAAACATTTAACAGGACTGAAATAATTTCCCAACAAGGTATATTCCACTTCGCAGTTCAAAATGAACTCTCTTCATTAGTTAAGCTAGAAAATACAGAAGAAAAGTTGCCTTTACTTGTGGTTTATTGTCACTTGTGTAAAAAAATCAAACAAATTTCTCTGAGATAAAAGTTGCTTGACAATAAAGAAATGGTTCAAATGAAAATGTGTGCATTTTAAAATTATTTCTGTGTATTAACTAAAATTCATTTCACAGCCTCTCACTGTGTCTGAATTTTGGAAAACAAATTTCCTTTAAGTTAAAGAGAAATAGAAAAGTAGAGAATACTTTAGCATACACATGGACATCTCTTTATGGATTTGTTTGAATCATTTGATAATAAGCTCCTGTGGAAGAACAATGTCCAGGACAAACAGTAAGCAGTTTCATCTGAGCAAAATGTGTGTTTTCAAGCAGTAAATGCATAGGATTAGTAGATGAGACATTTCAATAGATATATTTAACATACAGACTTTAATAAAAGATTTTTACAATTTAAAGTTACATAAACTGTAAGACTGATATACTTGCTTTACAGGATTTCAGTTTTAAGAGAGGATACCTGGCTAAGGAATGTTTTCCACTGCAAACACTCTGTACTTGTCTGCCTGCTCTTCGCCCCTACTTCAGCATGAAGATCTGTGCAGAATTCTTCCACTACCAAACTCAAACACTTAATAGGCTGTTCAAACTAATGGGTGGCCCTCAGCATCAAGGATGCAATGGGGAATGGTTGAGACTACAGCAATTTGGAGAGAACAGTGTCACTGTAAAAGGGATGGCCACAGCTCAATTACTTCTAATAGGTGCCACATGAACATGTAAACCCATTGTTGACGGATCTTTTAGTTTTCAAAAGAAACAGGGAATCTAGGTGTCTTATAAAATAACTTTATCTAGATGTTAGCAACTGAAAAAAAAACATTTAACAACTTTGTGCCAGTCAATGTATCTGGGGACTAAATCTAGTTCAAAGGGAGAACTTTGAGGTTATAAAACATGTTTTCTATCATTATTTAGTTCAATGGGGGACCTTTATATATGCCAAACTATTTTCATAGCACTTTACATGGATTTCATTTACGTATACCTCATGTATAAGTAAACTATACATTTTATACAACTATTTATACAACTTTTTTCATAGCTCTTTACATGGATTTCATTTATTTATACCTCCATGTTACACCTAAAGAAGCTGAATTACTAAGAGATTAAATTATTTGTCCAAGATCACACAACTTATAAATAGCAGAACTATGAATTCAGGTAGTCTTGTTCCAGATAACAGTGATTCCTTTCTCCTTAGTTTCTCCCAAGCTCTCACATTCCTTGATTTTATGCTAATATAGAAAACAGCAAGTATTTTCAACCTCTCATTTAGTCAATAAGGAAGATGTAAGAGGCAATGAGACAACAAGAATAATTAAATAGTAGTGTGTTTTATGTGCCAAAAATGCACCGCAGAGTATCATGAACCTCTTAACCTTGACTTACAGAAGAGATTTTTTAACCAGCTTGTCTGTGCTTAGATGATAGGAACTGAGTCATGCATGTTTTCCAGAACACAGTAACTACTGAAATAAATGGCTGCTATTGCATAAACATTATTGAGTTGGCTGCCTACCTTCCTATTCAGGTGTTATTATGCTTAAAAGATACTAGCACAACTGTGCAAAAATAGATGTAAGCAAATGTTAATCTTTTATTCTAGAATTTTCAAGATACAGCATTTTGGACTATCATTCAAAGAACATTATAGAGTAACACCTTAAGACAGTCCTCTCCTATTGCTATCAAGATCGATCTATCTAATTTAGCAAGTTTTGGGGCAAATTTTACCTAAAATCCCAATTCAGATGCTTCAGGAAATAGGAAAATGAGGAAATAACATTCTCTGTGCCCAATGAGTTTACTCGCCAGTAGAGTCTAAGACACAGCATAATTGTGATTATCGTTGACCTTGATATTTACTCTTTCCCTTTCTTCATAGACGGTTTCCTCCTTATTCTTCATATTTCGGTTCCTATGCCCCCTTCTCTGAGAGGCCTCCACAACACCTAATTTATTGCTTAACCCCACTCCATACTCTATTACTCTCTCACATCACCCTGTCTCCTCCAAAGTCATTACTGCAGCATGCAACTCTATTATTTACCTACTTGTTTATTGGATTTTTATTGCCTCCTCTCAACAGAATATAGGTTCCAAGAGGGTAGCATCTTCATTATTTTGTTCATTGTATCACCGACTTCTAGAATACTGTGACACACAGAATAAGTGCTTACATATGTGAAAGTCTGAAGGAAAGATAAACCATATTCATGGTGGAGGTGAGGGATCATTCAAAAGAGAGTCCTGAAGAAAAGACATTTGCATGGACCCCAAGGTATCTTGCCATGTCATGGCTATGTTGAATATTATTAGTAACTAAAATTTTGTTTTGGTGTAGGGTGGGGAGAAAGGAAGGATGGTTAATGCGGTACAAAAAAAAATGGTAGAGTGAATAAGATCAAGTATTTGCTAGCATTACAGGATTACCATAGTTAAAAATAATGTAACTGTGCATTTAAAAATAACTAGAAGAGTGTAACTGGATTCTTTGAAACCCAAAGGATAAATCCTTGAAGTGAATAGATACCCCATTTACCCTGATATGATTGTTATGCATTGCATGCCTGTATGGAAATATCTCATGTAACCCAAAAATATATATACCTACTCTGTACCCATAAAAATTAGATAGATAAATAAATGAATAAAATTAGATAGATAAATGAATGAATAAAAATTTTTTTCAGGACAATTCAGTCCTCTCAATCTGCAAACTGCCCAGAGATTTCTTTTTTTATACTTTAAAACTGTCTGTCTCACTTAGGGATGATGACCTAACCTACTGTTAGGAAAACATTGCTGTGAATGCTCCGTCTGAGGCTGAGTTTGTTTTTCTGAAGCAAAAAACAAACAAACAAAAAAGAAACAAACCAAAAACAACAACAACAACAACAACAAAAACCCCACACAGTTGTCTCCTGCAACACCACCTACATAAATATATAACCTCAGCCAGGAGTAGGGATTTTCCAGTGCTGAGTTATTTGGCAGCACAAAAATATGAAAACCCTTGACAAATGGAGTTCACATATGAACACGTGTTTCCAGGCTCTATAATTCAGGCAGTAGAGAGTAGGGTGTTTGCTGAGCTTCGGGTTGTTTTGTGCTGTTCTGATTCTCTATCCCTTGAACTACCCGTCAAATGTCCTAAATATATAGCATAAATAAAAGCTAATCAACACCTTTTCACAACAGTGAACAGGTGGCTACAGGGCAGGCAGAAAAAATGTGTGCCCACTGCTTGGTGGTGACAGATGCTATGTTATACAGTGGAGAATCCATTTTTTAATGTTTGCAGCAATTTGTGAAAGATTTCAAAGTAATAACATATAAGCTCTTATTAAAAATACAAGGTTATCTAGATTTGCTGAGTGCTAATGTAATCGTGGAAGTTACATTAACTTTTATATTGCCTCACTCTTTTCTAGTAAACTGAAATGAAGGGTAAAGGAACCTTCATTTAAGAAGGTTCAAGAATTGTTGCAAATTACATGTACTGTTCTTTCAAAATGTCAGTTTCCAACATCCTACAAATCTGTGGGTTCCCAGAGGAAAGGGGAGATATAAATAGGATTCCCTCTTTTTACTGGAGGCAATGCAAAATTATCACTATGCTCTCTAAATTTATGAAATAGAAAAGGGGCGTTTCCACTGAGGAAGAAAATAACTGCATGTCAACAACTTCCACTTCGGGGTTTTAAGTGTCAGAAAGTGAAATGGAGGGTAAACAGATTATGTGGAAAAACCAAGAATAGTAATTTCAGAGGTAAGTATTCCCATAGTATTTAACCTTGCCGGAATAGACAGGGACCTGGCCTAGGTTTATGAGCTCACTGGAAAGCTGAATGAAAGAGTCTAGAAAGAGACTGTGGCATTGATTACTACTGCATTAGAGACCAAGCAGCTGGGAAAGCATGCCATAAACACGGTCCTAAGCCACAAAGGCGAGAGCCTCTCCCTTCAAAAATGGTCCATAAGGATAACTTTATAGTACATTATAGAATCCTAGTCCCTAACACTTAGTGTCAGACACTTAGCATTTCTGTGTGTACATGCTCATGTGCTTCTGAAACAGTGTGGTTAGACCAAATACTAGATTTTAATGCAACTTAAGTACAAAAGAGAAAGAGACAAAAGATAAGAGACTTTTTACTCTATCTACCCCACACCCCCAAAAGAGCTCTGGGTTTTAAAAATACAGAAAAGCACTCACTCAATGAAATTATATTACTCATCATATTTTCAGTGGATGACTACAGAAAAATAGATAACACTAAAAACTGGGCTATTTAGAGAAAGAGGCATATTTGTTCATAACTCCTGGGCACTGTCTCATCTTACGTTTCACTATATTTATTATTTAAATGGCAACATCATCACTCTTTTTGAGAAAGGAAGAAGAAATTCATCTGATTAGATTGAATCAAGTATTAAAACTACATCTAAGGGGTTGAGTAAAATAATGTATCTAAATATTTGTAAAAAGACACAAATATTTTAGAAGCTTAATTTTTTTCTAGTTTCTAGAAGTCTAATTTATAGTACCAATTCCAATCTTTCACTCTCCTCTCTTCTTCTCATTGTTTCTTCTACACAAATCTTTCTTCTTTTTTCCTGGGTAGGTTCATGAATGAGGACATACAAACTCTTGAAGTGAATCTGTGTAACCTTTTTTTCATATTTTTTAATGATTTTATTTATTTTGAGATGAGGTTTCGCTCTGTTGCCCAGACTGGAGTGCAATGGCTGCGATCTCTGCTTACTACAATCTTCACCTCCCAGGTTCAAGTGATTCTCCTGCCTCAGACTTCTGAGTAGCTGGGATTACAGGCATGTACAACCATGCCCAGCTCATTTTTGTGTTTTTAGTAGAGATGGGGGGGGCGGTTCACCATGTTGGCCAGACTGGTCTTGAACTCCTGACCCCAGATGATACTCCTGCCATGGCCTCTCAAAGTGTTGGGATTATAGGTCTGAGCCACTGCTCCTGGCCCTTTTTTTTTTTTTTTCATATTCCTCAGGTAGGAGTTCAGAAGTTATGAGCAGTCAGGAATTAAGGGAGGAGAGACTTAAATCTGGCCCAGCCTGGAACATTAGATGAATGCAGATCTCCATGAAGTAAATGCCTGTAATTGGTAACAGTGAAAGGCTCTGTTTCGTGTCTTGTCAGGAGTGTTATGGAGGTCACAGTACCTTGCATGAGAGTTGCACAGGACCTTCAGAGCCTTTACAAGAAATCTAATTGTTCTTAAGACCTAGATAATATTAGTAAGTGGGGGGCAACTGGTATACAATGCCACTTTCTCCCAGGAGGGTTCATGAAGAACTCTCTAGAAGTCTTCACATTTACAATCACACATCTGCAAGGTTTTGTTCAGAGCATGAATTAATTTATGGATATGATAAGCCAGACATGTGGAATGAAATCAGGTCACAGTTACTCAAAGCAGTCCTCACAGTCTTACTAATTTTACTGAAGGGTACTTTCCCCAGAAGCTCACTACTGCTCATAGCCTCAGGAAGCAGGTAAGTTCTGGTTAAAAAATTGTTGGACATCTTTCCTCACTGAAAGTACACACTGCCCAGGTTTGAATATGAAAAACCAGTTTATATAATAATCAAAGAAAAACTTGCAATATCTGACAAAGGTACTGCATAGGTGTCATGGTGCATATTTAAATGGAAAAATGACTTAATTCAGAGAAATCACCAGGATTCCCAGAATTCCAAAACACAAGAGTAAGTCTCTAATTCTAAATAGACTTTTGGTACACTGAAAAATATCCTGGAAAATATGGATCTGGGAAGTAAATATCATCATAGTTTAGAAATAACTTTTTGTCCATTATTTGCTTATTTGAAAAGAAACTACTTTGACTATTGTAAAATGTATCAGGATCATATCTAATTACAGATAGATAATGCAATGCTGGTATTCTCTTGCTTTCATTTTTTTTAAATAAATGAAAATAGTAACTAAATGAATCATTTTTGAGGGGAGATTTTCTAGGAAAGCATGCAGCCTAGAACTCATGTTAGTACAATCCGTGTCTTAATTATATGTGAGTCAGTAAACCTTTATGAAAATAATAGCAGTTTATGGCAAATTGTTATTCAGAAAATATGCATGCTCACATAAAAAGTTAAACTGAATTTTGTCCAAATTTCATAAAATTAAAGGGTATAAATGGACAAACACAGAGAAAGCTTTTAGAATGAGCTATTTTTTCCTAATAATTTCTGTAAGGCAGTCTGAATGTTAAGAATAACCAAAAAGATTAGGCTAGAAGCATTTAAATACATGAAAAATAAGTTTTCTGTAGAGCCTCTTAACATCAAAACAAAATTAGTAGATACTTCCTTAAAGACATTTAAAAACATTTAAGATGACTTTAATAAAGTTATTTAATTTTTAAAAAGTCCATAATGTAAAAAATGCTGTGTCATCAATTATACCCTATGGTCACAAAGGTAATCTAGTATGTTAAATTCTGCTTCATTTTATACCTTGACTTCAGCTCTTTACTTCAAGAAAAGGTCATTCTCCTCAATCATTGACAAAAATATTATTTTTAATCTGGCCATGTTGATTTATTTTCAACATGTCTCTATATGGTTAAGTCTCTACATGGTAAGAGAATGAATGAAAATATGTCTTCTCCACATTAAAAAATCAATATGGGAAAAGACATCAAAAACACACACAAAATGAAAATACACTTCTATCATAGGTGAATAGAGGATGATACTATAATACATCAAGACTCTAAGCAACCAATAAGCAACTCAACGGAAAAATAGGCAATTCACCATAACTGAAACACAAACGGACAATTATATGAAAAGACTTTATTCTCTCCAGTAAGAAATATATAGTTAGGCACAGATTTTTTAAATATGTTTTAAATTAGCAAGGAGGAAAGCCTTTTAAAATATTGACAACATCTGTTGTTGAGAAGAGTATAAGGAAATGGAAACTATCATACACTTTTGTCCATAGAGTTAAAAATTTAAACTTTTATACCTTTTTGAAGAACTATTTTTTTAGAAAAGCAGTATAACCCATTTGAATTCTAAGAATGTTACCTACTAACACATTCAATAAATATTTACTTTTAATTTTATTATTTTTTTGAGACAGAGTCTTGCTCTATTGCCCAGGCTGGAGTTCAAGTGGCATGAACTTGGCTCACTGCAACTTCTGCCTCCTGGCTTAAAGCAATTCTCATGCCTCAGCCTTCTGAGTAGCCAGGATTACAGGTGCATGCTGCCATGCCTGGCTAATTTTTGTATATATTTTTTTTTTCCAGTAGAGGCAGGATTTTGCCATCTTGGCCGAGCTGGTCTCGAACTCCTGGCCTCAAGTGATCTGCCCACCTCAGTCTCCTAAAGTGCCAGGATTACAGGCGTGAGCCACCAAGTCTGACCAAAAAAATGTTAACACAGAATCTACCAATACTTATACAAGTACTTCAAAAATACATAGAGATGCTTGTTTTTTGCATTATTTCAAATTTAAAATGGAAACAGGAGGAGAGATTGATTACATAAATCAATATATTTCATTGTAACATAATAGGAAGCTTATACAAAGACATTTATTATATTTACTCATTGGTATATGGTTTACCTACGCAAGCTCCATGAGGGCAGGTAATTTCTCTATTTTTGTATACTTGTGCACCTCAGGGTTACAGATCTGAAAGTGTAAACTGACCAGGACATGCGGAACATGAAGCAATCACCAGGTTTCAGAACCATTCTGCTACTTGCACAGCTGTCACTAAAACATTTCTCTGAAGAAATTTTGGTCAAATTTTATGCATCAGCTTCTTCCAAGACATTTATAAAGAGAAAAGTCTGTTATCTTTTTGACAAACTAGACGTAAACAAAGTTCAAGAAAAATAGCTCATGTCGAAAACACATCTTATTTCCATCAGGAGCTAGCCTGTGAAGGCCTGGCTGCTTTTAATTTGTACAACTTGCACAGAAAATCAGACTGCTCTTCAGTCCTCCTTTATGCAATCTGTTCCCAACTGCAATGTGGGAGAAGGAAGTGAAAAATGTTTCCCGTCCTTCTTTGGCTTCATGCCCAAAGGATTATTTGAAGGGAAAGATACTAATTCACATTTAAAATTATGTCTAGAAGGCATTTTAAATTACAAACCAAATTTACAAGACTATAAAAAATTACACTCACCTAGCTTTTACACTGGACTTATTCTAAGTAGGACATTTTTTGAATAAGAATGATTTTCCAAAAATAGGAATTTACTATTACTGAAGAAGATTTCTTCATCTTATAGCTTACGAATCAGAAATCTTGACTCATCATCTTAATTAACCCAGAAAATGTTCTGGTTGTGTTTTCAATAGCTTCCTTTGTTAGAGTTATCTTAACGAGATCATCTTAGAATGGGTACTAATAATAATATTTGAAATATATATTCTCATGAAGCAAAATAACAGTATATCAACTCTCAATTGACCAAGGTACCGAAATAAAAGACACTAAATATTCACAAGTCAACTGACCCAAACAAACTATCCCAAGAAGAGCACTGTTGTATGCTCTGCTTTAATAATCGACCTAAATACCTCTCTTCCAGGTTCATATCATTAATTGCTTCAGATACAAACAAAAAAGGCCAATTTTGGAGGTGGGCTTAATTAAAACATTTTTTGAAGGAAATTTGTGTCTTTTTTATATATAATTTCTGTCTGGATTGAGATACTGACGTTTCCATTTGTATACCATTTTTAGAAAATAATTAATAGATGGTGACAACACATAAGAATGAAAGACCCTTTCCTGAAAAGGTAAGTTCAGGAACTGTAAATAAGCAGTTACAGCCATCTTTAGGCAGTCCTTGGTTTGCTCCTTACCCTGTCAACTGAAACCCGTGCATACTGGGATGGTGTCCTCACTTGGCACGCTTCTGTGGTACTCGGGATCAGGACATGGTTCCAATATACATGAGATTCGTTTAACATAGCATCGCATAAGTGAGGGTGGATGCATTCTTCTTTATTCTCAATCTGTCTGCTCAGTTTCATTAAAACAACACTAATGTTATGAAATCCAGCAATCACAGGTCAAAATTTGACCTAACAAACCTAATTCTATTACTCTAACAACTTCATTGCTCTTTGACTTATTGGGACTATAAAAAGCTAAACATAACAGGAAAAAAGCTAGGAAAATTTGTGGGCTTGCTGTGAGCCAATGGGTTGAATTTTGAGCAAAACTCTGACCTGATTATTCTCACAAAGTCAGTACAGACAATTGCCTGATGTCAGACTAATATGCTGGTTTCAAAAAGATAGTGAAGCAAATTTCTACTGCCAGTTAGTATTAGTACCTACCTCAAAGCCAGGACTCACAGGAGACTGAAACATGAAGTTGTAAGAGCAAAAAGCAGGCAAAGGTGCAGAATCAAAGAAGAAAAAGAGAGGAAAACAATGTTATTGGATGAAAGTAAAGCACATTACTCAATAATGTTTCATATAGGCATGTTTTCAAAAAAAAAGCAAAATGTTATACTAATTAGTCTTTACAGCTACAGAGACATCTGAGTTGGAAACTATGTTTAATATCTAAATGAAACTATAGATACTAAGTAAAAATTGCAAAAACAGTTCACAGTTGTGAGTTGGTAGGTGTTTAAAAAAAGACAACTCTACTTGTCATGGTCTCAGTGATGAATGATGGTTCTTTCACCTTGTTGAAAATAAATTATAGTCAAAATGAAGCATTTCTGACCTTTAAGTGAAAGATTAGATTTTCTTCACAATAATTCATATTCTCAATGGGAAAAGAAAGAAAAAGGTCATCGAAGTAATCAAATGTTACAAAGTTGTTATCTGCCTGCAAGCAAGAATAAGCTGATGAATAATCAGTATCAGTCAGTGGTTTCTAAAGCTATAAAGTCCAATAGCAGGTTAGAGTTTTAAGGAGAAAAATATGCCTACAGTGCATATTTGCTCATTTTAGAATCTTTGTTGCATATCATTATTTTCTATCTGATTCTATTCAAGGCTGAAATATAATTCAAACGTAGAAAGGTCACTCTGAATTATTTTCTAAAGGACAAGAGGTAGTATCAATGAAAAATATGACAGACCTTAATTAAGTAGATAACACTTATCTGGTAATTTATATTGAATATGTTCTTTTTCATCTCTGTTCTCAAGTTTTCTGCGGCAGCTCTATCTGATGACTAGAAACCAAATGAAAACTACAATATAGTTCACTTCTATTCTTAACAAAAATGCGTGACTGTCTTTTGAAATGTGATTTTTTTTTTCTGTGTTGAATAAAATACCCACATTGAGAAAGGTCCTAGTATCTGTTTTTTGAATCCTCAGTCTTCATTTGCAATCTACAGCTGACCCATTCTGTCAGAAACTTTGGAGTCATGTGCATTTAGAATGAGGTTCTGCCAAGACAGTTTGGTTATCCAATAATATCTGCTACCTTTCTGGATTGACATGAAGCATGTGCAGAGCTTAAGGGCAACAATCACTCATTTGAATAGAACCAAACATGAGTTTCAGGGAAAAATTATAACCCTGTTTGTAGCTACTCTTGGCACATTTGCAGGCAGAAATGGCCAAGTCGGCTCTTTGGGAGAGGAAATCAATTTCTCAGTTTCCAAAGATATTATTCTTGCCATCTGTATATCTGATATCCAAAGTATATGTTTTTCCTCCAGTTAGTAGCCCTGAATATCTTTTTTCTGGGACATCATCACAATTCAACTTCAGCTGAGTGCTGTTCAGTTCATGGTATCTGAAGATGGTCTATGCAACATGCACTCATTTACTCATTCCTCTAAGTTATTGTTTCTCAAAGTGTATGTATTTCCCACAAGATATTAACGGGTTTTATGAGAAACTGGTTCCATGTTGGAGTGGATTTAAGAACACTAATTTCACCATTGTCAGACTTCTTAGACCATTAATTATGCTTAATAACTACTAGGATGTCCAATATTTGGATGAACCAAGAAGTATTTCCTAATCTTATTTGACCAAGATTTTTTTTTCCAGGATATTTTATGGGGCCATTACTTTGAAGAAAACTTTGAGAAACACAGAGACAGCTCTATCTTTTCATCTTGCTATCAAGTTAGAATCACCAGAAATATATAAATAAATAACCAAGGAAAGGAGAGCGACCTGTTTCATTGGTAGGTAGTTTTAAATTATACCACAGTTTTGTTTTTGTTTGGCTTTATCCTTTAAAGGAAGATCAGATAATTACAGTTTTGTATCTGTGATGAAACTACTGTAGGTGACAATATTTATTACACAAATGAATACTAGGATGTATCCTAGGATGATGTGACACATTACTTTTAATTTAGCACCCAAAGAATTTATTTCCAATTACTGAATAATGTAAATTTTATAGCCCCATTTTCTTTTAATTAACTGATAGTAATCTCATAAGTTAATCTATTAATTATTATGTGTAACATTTCATTCTCTTCTCACATGACCTGTGTTGAAGAATCTCAATGACTTTATAACTTGCTATTTGGAGATTCATTGCTATCATTTTAAAACATTTTTACTGACGTACAATTCATATGGAATAAAGTGTACCACATTCTAGGTGTATAGCTTGATGAAGTTTTGTATGTGCATAAATACATGTAATCTCTAACCAGATCAAGATATATAATATTGTCAGCATCCTAGAAAGCTCACTTCTGCTCCTTCCCTGTTGACATCCCACCTTAGTTTCATTTTGAAGTATCTTGCCATAAATTGGTTCTGCTTGATTTGGACTTCATATACTGGATTCACAAGTATGTACCCTGTATCTGACTTCTTTTTTTAAACATCATTTTGTGAGATTCAACAATGTTAGTAAATCAATAGTTCATTAATTCCATATCTGTATCATTCATATATTCCATTGTATGACTCCACCACTATTGGTTTCAATTTTTTAGCTATTATGCATAAAGATGTCAAAAACATCTTATAACATATCTTTCTGTGCATGACTCTTACATTTCTATTGAATATATACCTAGAAGTAGAACCGATGAGTCACATGATATCCATGTGTTCAGCTTTAGAAGATAACTGCCAACAAATTTTCCAAAGTTGTTTGGGCCAATATACAATCCCAGTAGTAGTGTATGCAAGTTTAGTTGCTCACTATTTTCCCCAGTATTTGTTACTGACAGGCGTTCTTTCTTTCTTTCTTTCTTTTTTTTTTTGAGATGGAGTATCACTCTTGTTACTCAGGTTGGAGTGCAATGGCGCGATCTCGGCTCACCGCAACCTCCACCTCCTGGGTTCAGGCAATTCTCCTGCCTCAACCTCCTGAGTAGCTGGGATTACAGGCACGCGCCACCATGCCCAGATAATGTTTTGTATTTTTAGTAGAGACGGGGTTTCACCATGTTGACCAGGATGGTCTCGATCTCTTGACCTCGTGATCCACCCGCCTGGGCCTCCCAAAGTGCTGGGATTACAGGCTTGAGCCACTGCGCCCAGCCGGGCGTTCTTTCAATGTCAGACATTCTGATGTAGACATAGCTCATTACAGATTTAACTTTACACTCCTTGATAACTAATGATGTTAAGCACATTTGCATGTTTTTTGTCTGTCTTGTAATGTGCTGGTTAAGTATATTGCTGTATTTTAAATGAGGTCATCTATCTTCTAACTTTTTTGTAAATGTTCTTTATGCACTCTGAATATGAGTTTTTTATATGATATATTATATTGAAAATGTCTTATCTCACTCACTGTTCTATTCTCTTAATGACATATTTTGATAAAATAATTTCTTATTTTTAAAGAAGCCCAATTTATCAATCTTTTGCCTTTGTCATCAGTGATTTAAATCCTGTTTTATAAAGCTTTTTCTACCCAGAGTTCTTGTAGATATACTTTCTATGTTACCGCCTAGAACCTTCCAATCTATTTACAATTGATTTTGTGTATGGTATAAGATAGGGTCAAGATTCTTCTTTGTCATATAGATATCCAACTGGTCGTAGAAATGTTTGTTGGAAAGACCATTCTTTTCTCATAGCAGTTTTTCCCTTGTCATAATCAGTCCATATATAGTTTCTGGACTCTATTTTATCAGCAAATTTTTCTGTCCTTGTATAATACCACATTGCCTTAATACTTTATGCTAAACTTTGTATAATGCTACCTTGTTTTTACTGTGCCTTTACAATGTTATATGTTTGGCAATTTTCCAGTTTGTTCTACATCTGGGGTTTTTAACCTCAGCCCTATTGACATTTTGTGCTGAGTACTTCTTTATCATTGGAGGCTTTCCTGTGTATTGACTTCTCTGTGATTGGTCACTCAAATCTAATTGACTTGGTTACTCTTGGGTGCCTTCAAATAGTGTTTTGTTCTGTAATGTCATATTTTATTCAGCTTTTGTCTTGTCCCTCATGCGAGAGTTGATCTGATTAAAGCTTTCCTTTATACCTAGGAACAGACATTCTAGAACAGATTATTATTATTATTTTTAATTTATTGTACTTTAGATTCTGGGGTACATGTGCAGATCATGCAAGATTGTTGCATAGGTACATTCATGGCAAGGTGGTTTGTTGCCACAATCCCCCCATCACCTACCTGCCATTTCTCCTCACGTTATTCTTCCCCCACCCTCCCTCGCACTATCCCTCCCATAGTCCCCTGCAATGGATCCCAGTGTGTGATGCTCCCCTCTTTGTGTCCAAGTGTTCTCATTGTTCAACACCCGACTTAGAACAGATTATTATATTATAATAACTTTTTGCCTAAGACTAAGTGTAAGCCTTGTATGGTGTGGGTTCAATCGGCTTTGAGTTTTTCCAAATACCACAAGAACACATGTAAATAAAATTAAAAGATGAGTAAAGAAACAAAACTACAAAGTATATTTTTAAAATTCCATATCAAGGAGAAAATACCAATAAAGCAGAAAACTGAAGTTAAACCCAAGCATACAGAAATAATAGAATCATTTAATACTGACTTCTACAATTGCCCAAAAGTCCATACAATTGATATAATTTGATAAATGTACTTAAATATAATGATACAGTGTATTAATGTGTTCCACTTAAGGATCTGCTTAAATAGTTCCTTTTAAGGAGTTTTTCTTGTTTCCTTCTAATACTGATGATTTATAAAAAGAAATCCATGCCCACAGAACTGTTATACATTGACTACAATTAGATTTTTTGAAAGATAAACTATTTTATGGATAGTATAATGGATAGTTTACTGCCAAAGTTGATGACAGATAAAATTTTTCATATGATCTATGCTGTAATATTTTTTCTATCTTAATATTTGAGAAATCTGAGATTGAATTTCTGTGCCCAAATGGATAAACAAACAGAATTACCAATGTCTTAATCTGTATCTGAAAAGGAATTTTATAGTCAAAATAGGCCATCATTTATGGAAAATATAACTTTCTTATATTTGAGAGAAAGTATACTTACCATAACAGACTTGCAAAATGGATGATTTAGTGGCATTAATGGGAAATCTTTACAAGGGTCAGACCATCATTTTTTTTTTTGTAGAATCCAAAGGTTTTACAATTATTGCCATAATATCACTTCTTAATGATAATCCATTATAAATTTTAAAGTATAATTATTGGTGTTATTGGGTTGCTACTTCATACAGGAACAAAAGCATCCTGCTTGACCCAGGCACACAGGGAGTATTATGCTTATGTCCCGTTTTAACCCAATAACACCAATAACTAGGCTTTAAAATTTATAATGGCTTCAAAAGGGACATAGGCATGATACTTCCTGTGCCTGGGTCGAGCAGAATCCTTTTGTTCCCGTATGAAGTAGCAAAGACATGAAAGGGAACAAAGGCAACAGCAAAATGTGTGTCCTCCTCAAAGTGGGACAAAGTTTCCTACTTTCTCAGGGATCAGATAAAAACAGAGACAAGTAGGCATCCCATAAGGACACAGAGGACTTCGCTGTGTTTAAAACATGATTCTGAGAACCAGTGTGTCAAACTATGTCACAAACATTACTTTCCTAAAGGCATTTCTCATTTAAAGTTTACCTGAAGGTATTTTATACAAGGTTATGAAAGCTTTGACTCCCATCCCAGTAGCTTTAAAAACTATCTTGTGGAGTCAATATTTTCTTACATAATACATATCTGATTTGATCATAATTTTACAAACTTTCCTGACACACACAGTTAAAATATAATTTTAAAAATATGTATTTATAAAATAGATTTTAAGCATTTTACAAAAAAATTTAAATTCACCATTTAATTTTAACATTTTATGTAGTGTATCAAGTAATTCAAACCACTAAGTAGTTATTTAATTTGGTTACATAAAACAATAAAATAAATTGCTTTAAAAACACAAAACTCTGTGTTAAATCATACTTACGTAAGCTTAATTATATTTATATAGAAACCATATATTTATATACATATATGCATAATTTAAAATTTTGTTTCTTAAACTTATTTTTAAATGTATTTCTTATGAACATCATGACTCAGAAACTATGCTTAAAAGCAAGAGTAACTGCTGTAACTTGTAAAATCACTAATTGTGAAAATTCAAACTCAAAGAACTTCTGACCTGGGAAGATGACATAGGATTATTTAAAAAAATAGACTTTGACTTAAGTACCTTTCAGTAAGAATATCATAATTTCAATTAATATAACTTTGTGGAATAATATATGATCACACATACACATTCTGAATAGGTACAAAGTTATAATACATTCTTCTACATTGGTAAAATTTAGTACCTGCCTTTTCCTACTAGGTACTTTTAATGATGTATTGAAAACACAAGAAACCCCTAAAAGAGAGCCCTATAAAACAGAGTATGAAATTTTCCTACTTATTAAAATGAACATTCATTTGACTTATACTCCTGGTTTACACTGTAAAAAATTTTTGATGATATAAAGATGACCACAATAAAATATTTTCCAAACAATGAACTAATTTACATAACATCTTATACTTCTTATAGATGTCTTCAGAATTTATTTCCCCTCTCCACTCCAAGAGGGATCTATTCAACCTAAATGTTTTAGTATTTTCAAAACTGTTTTCCCATTGATTTTTATAATAACAGGATTATGAAGAATTACTGTAATATCCATTGGGAGATAGAGGAAATAAATATGGGAAATTTAAATCCTTACACTGTTAGCCTATTTCAGAATGTTTTATTTTAAATAATTCATATAATGACCACAATTTTTATTCTGTTTGGAATGTCTGGAAAATCCAAATTTAACTTTCTTAAAGAAGAATATTAACCATATGCATAAGATACACACACACACACATTCTAGAGCTAATGGAAATATTTAAAATACCAAGTGCTATTTTTCTCAATGTATTTATCAATCAGTTTTTGACAATAAACCTGCATGTATACCAGTAATGCCATGCAATGAAGACTTTCATGGTTTCCTAAGAGCAACTTCAAATTTCCTCCCAAAATAAATATTCAGCCATGCCACAAATTCCTCTAATAATCTTCAGAGAACATTTTGTATCTCTCTGGTTTCCAAATTTTGACAAGTGATGTTTTGCAACATTAACACATTAGTTCGTGCTGCTCTGGCCCTGTGACCACGATAAAGCCTCACATATTTTATAGTATCACTAAGCTCAGTGATAAAAGCAAACTCAGAACTGCAGGATATTTGATGAGGTATTGACCAGTCTACAGCACAAGCCCTGAAGAAACACTGTCATTAACACCCTGGCTGCATTCTCCCTCCTAGTGCCCTGTCTTGGATTGACATTGTTATCACATTATCCCACAGATTTCTCATGGAAATGGGTAAATGGGTAAACAGGAGGCCGTACCAGAAGGGGCTCATCAGGGGCACTGGTAGAGAGTTCAGCAGATGATGTGCGGGTGGTGCTGAGCCCAGTGAGGGAAACATTTGAGAGCCTTCTCCGCCTCACACCACTGCAATTGTTGGGTATTTTAAATGCACATCTCTTATGGTAATTCAGACCACATCCTGGAAAGGGAAAACAAAAAATTATTTTTGTTGTATCATAAATTAAAAAGGAATTCCAATATTAGTGAAAAGTAGAGATTTTTAAAAATAGTGTAGCTTCCATTTTCCTTGAGGGTATGTGGAAATTCCAGTTTTCTTTTGAATATTCTCTGATTATTTTTCCAATTTGTTAATGGGTTTTGAATTCTGATCTTATTTCACAAGCTCAGCAACTATGCTAGTTATCATTTTTAAAAATGTGCTGTTAGATAACAGACGTAGGCTTTAAGGGATATAGAAATCCCTCAAAATAGATGATCTCAAAATAGATTATCTGAGCCATTTTTAGCTGCCACAAACTCAAATGTGAGTGGACACATAAGGGAATATTAATCACAGCTCATCACAACTTTTAGATAACACTGATTTTAATCGGGGCCTCATAACTTGCCTATCCACATGGCGATGAGCAAATTCCTTTGCCTCAGTTTTCTGTCTCTAAAACAGAGGTAATAACTACCTTGTAGAATTACTAAGAAGATATATAAAGTACCTCACATGCTGGTTTCCACACAGTAGGTGATAAATAATTGGAAACAGATTTCTCACTTAGGCAAGTATCAGTTTCCTTACAATATTTTTACCATTCACATTTCCCACATAGCTGGAGTCCATTACTTAGAATCTCTCCATGTGTCACACAGCAGTCCAGACAGGCAAATTTTCATAAAACTATATTTTAGGCAGACTTTCTTCTAAATCATAGCTTCCCTTCCCATAGACAAAAATTCAAAAATTGCAGTAGCTTATTTATAAGCTATATAATAAATGCTGAGTTATATTGGTCAATGTTCAAGGATCTCTATCCCTGACCTCCCAATTCAAAGAGAATAGAGTACAATTGAGTAAGTTTTGAAGATTATATCATGGTGTCATAGCATCTTGAATTGTGCAGTTCAAAGTGTTTTTTCCACAGAATGATAAAACTGTGTTATTAGTGCAGAAATGCAGGTACAAGTTCCAGTTCACCACTCAACAGCTGAGTGTCCTTGGATGGTTTGATTAATTTCCTGAATCTCTGCTCATTTGAACAAATATGTATTCAATGTCTACTATTACAATTTCTGGCTTACTTACTAGGCAAATTTTATTTTAAGTCTGCTGCTAACATATTGAGTGTCATATAGGGGAGAAACATATCCACATGATAAAGGAGAAAATATGTGAGAATAAGGGTTCCCAGGTCAGACTGACTTTGTTCACGACAGGAAATGTAAAGAAAGGAACAGAGAGAATCCATGTACCCCTTAAATGCCTGGAAGACACTTCCGAGGGAGATACTACCACACTACTGTAGAGGGCAGATAGCTCCAGCATGAATTATTTTTAATTTTTTAAATTTTAATAGCTTTAGGGGTACAAGTGGTTTTCGGTACATGAGTGAATTATATAGTGGTAAAGTCTGAGGTTTTAGTGTAGCTGTCACCCAAATAATGTACGTTCATGGTAGTGAATAGGTAGTTTTTCATCCCTTAGCCTCCTCTGAACCTTTTGCTTCTGATTCTCCAATGTCTATTACACCACTCTGTTCCCCTCTGTACCCACAGCTTAGCTTCCACTTATAAATGAGAACATGTAGTATTTGGTATTTTGTTCCTGAGTTACTTCAGTTAGGATACTGGCTTCCAGTTCCATCCAAACTGCTGCAAAAGACATTATTTTGTTCTTTGTCATGGCTGAGTAGTATTTTCATTTATACATATATGTATATAATGCATATTGTGAATTATATTCATAGTTGCAATGATAGGGAATCAGCCTAAGTGCACATCAACCAATGAATAAAGCGAATGTGGTGTGTGTACACACATGCACACACACACCAGTGTATATACATGTATGTATATGTGTGTAGGTATAAGTGTATATATGCATAGAAGCATATACATACATATATGCATAGATCTATGTATATATACACACATACATACACAGGTCTATATATGTACATAAACATGAAAAAAACATTTTCTCAACCAATGAGTGGATAAAGAAAATGTGTATATATGTACATATGTATGTATATATGTACCAAATTTTCCTTATCCACTCATTGGTTGATGGGCACTTAGGTTTTACATATCTTTGCAATTGTGAATTCTGCTGCAATAAACATAGAACAGCACACGTTTAACTTGCATGGGAAGAAAACTTACCTTCACATTTAAGACCTTGACGTACCAGCCCCCACAGCATTTCTCCACAGTGATCACAGAAAGCTGGAGCTCTGTATGAATGAACAAAGAGAGCATGGGGACGAATCTGAAAGTCTTCAAAGGTGGCAGAAGCTGTAAAAATAGTGATATTGAAAAGTAAGTTGAATGGGTACTCTGATCTGTAAACAAAAAAAAGTATGCAAAATAACAAATATGCCAGTGTGGATATAACTCTCATCAAAGTTAGGGAAGATAAGATGCAACACAGCTTGAACTTTCGGCCATTAGACATTCTTCTCAGCCATAGTTTTACAGTTGGTGGCAAACAACCCTCTCTCTTCTCCTCTTCCTGCCTGGCAAAATTTCGGACCACTTTAAAAAAAAAAAAAAAAAAAAAAAAAAACAGCAGAAAGCATGAATGAAAGGATAAGTAAACCTGATTAAAAAAATACCTGATGATACTTTAAAATACTTTAATTTTTCTCTTACTTAAATGAGCCAGAAAGGTATTCAAAAATATTAATGAAAAGAAAAATTGATGAATTCAGACAGATCTGAAAAATAGTATAATTGAGCATGACAATGAAGAGGTGCAATACGGGACACAGTTGAAAGACAGATAAGAAATATAAGTGGCTTTCTAATAGAGTGATAGAGCTGTTTGAACTCTTGGGCCATCTGTAATAACTAAGCATTTAAATCATGACTGAGCAACAACCAAGCAGCCACTTCACCAACATGCCAAAGAGAGGGATTTAATACATACGCTGGTGAGTTGCAGTCCATTCTGAGAATTATACCTTAGTCAATTATATTCATGCTGTAGGATACTTTTTGGTGTTGCCTACTGTTGCTTATTCTATATGGTCCTCATGCAGAATATTAAAATCCATTTTTATTACACTTTTTCATATATTTGTATTATATTATAAAAGTGGTTTGTGCCTTTTTTCTTGCTGCTCAAATCAAGTAATAGAAAGGTACAGACAATTGAAATGGAAATATTAGCTTTTTTCTCAAAGTTCTAATGGAAAGTGGTGGATCTTTCCAGACCTATTTGTACACAGTAAGCCGAGGTTGAGGCTGCACAGTATAGCACAGAGAGTGCTGCCCTGGCCATCACAAGACCTGGGGGAAGCTTGGCTTTCATTGCAGTGACGTCTCAATAAGCACAAGCCTCAGTTTCTCATACCTAAAAAGAGGCTGTCTGATGACGACTTCTCCAATCCCTTAAAATTTAAACTTCCATTAATGTCAGAACAGAACCATATGAACTTAATTTTGTAAGATTTTATTCTAAGAGAAATTGGGGAAAACTGAGGCCTTAAATATGTTCCTTCTATTCTGCCTTCCTTTTCTGTCCTCCTCAATCCAAGTACGTTTAGAAAATTGCATATCACATTTCCTGCTTCAAGATTCACAATATAATGGTCAAATGCTTACTCTTAAGTAGATAAGAAAAATAGTATGGTTTGGGTACCAATCATCTACTTTGGTGAATTGGTCAAAATATGTCCAATTGGGGGAATGCTAAATTCTCTTTAAAATTGGTCTCTCATACTCATGTACAAAATTAATTTTTTAAATATCAAAGAAAATAATTAAAGATAAAACTTATGCCAATCCTTAACTTCTAGCTTCTCCCCTCTGCCCCTAAATCACCCCTCCAGACCAAACAATTATGACAATACTATGACAACTATTAGTTGAATAATTACTGTAGTTTTCAAAATAAGCAACATTAGAATTTGACAGTACAAATACCAAGCTGGATTCAGACATTTCCATAATAAATTAAAAAGAATATAAATAATTAAACTAAAGATTTTCAGTGACACTCTCCCAATTTATGCCAGGTAAATTTGTTTTTTGTTTTTTTCATTTTTTGAAGGGGATTAACATTCATAAGCAGTTAGCACCCTTGACTTATGTTTAAATGCCATATTTCTAAAGTTCAATTTTAATATTCTCTTGTTAATTTTAGAATAATTAAATACATTTTTAAAATAAAGCTACCAAGTGTGGTGAGGTTTTACATCCATTTGAAATCAAAGCACAACATCCATTCATTATGAATTTACCTGTTCTGCACCCTAGGGGAAATTAGCATTAGTTGAGTGTATGCATGCCATCTCGCCTAATCACAAAATTGCACTTCAGAGATAATCACTTAGCACAGGAAAACAAAGTGAATGCTGTAATTCCATTTCATTTAAGTTTAGGAATCAAAATGGACAGATAAGAATAGGAATATTAAAGCATCTAGAGATTCCAAGAAAGGAACAATGTGCTATCTGTCAGTCTGTCATAATCAATCGGCCAACCTAAATTAAAACCGTATGACAGGGTAACAAACTCAACAAAATAGGCCCTTATACTGGTATTTGTGTTGCTTTGATTTGCTCTATTCACAGCCTATTGTTATACTCCAGCGTGCAAGAGAAGAGAAAATGACATGCTTTTCTTAGTCATTGAGCATTTGAAACAGGTAACTGAGCCAAAAACCCTAAGATAATCATTTCTTTTATGGTTCATTATAAATTGTTGCACAAATGGAGTAAACTGTTTGGTTAGCAGTAAAGAAGAAACAAGGCTTCTGAAGCAAAATAATCTCTGGAGGTCAAAATTATTTGCATAATAAAATAAAGTAATGTCAGATACTCCAAGAGTTTCAGTACTTTTTTAAAAAATGGGTAATTTTGGCAATGGGAGAAGCATTAACTCTTCCTGGCTATGACAAGCTGAGGCTGATGTAATGAAAGGAAATGCTTAATCCATGGCAAGCATCATCTCATTTTATTTATGACAAGCAATCTATAAGGTAGTTATTATTGCTACCCCCATTTTGCAGATGAGAAAACTGATACTCAGAAATTAAGGAGCTACACTAGGTAATGCAGAATCTGAACTCAGGCAGTCCTGATACCAGAACCATACAAACTCTCTCAGCCACTATTACTCAACTTAAATTTCTTTGACTATTTAAACAATATGGACTATATGCTGCACCTTTATTTTATGTATCACTGAAAAATATTTTTTAAAACAGTGCAATTAAATACACATACACATAAACCCTTGTAACATGCATCATTATCTTATAACAAATGTTGGGAAAATGAGAAGCCATGAAATATAGTATAGAAAAAATTAATGCAGTTCTCAAGGTCAAAAATTCTTTTAGTGTGCTTTTTGCATAAACTCCATGTTTAGAAATCCTCCTTTCCAAACAAATCAAATTGAGGAAGAGTAATTGGTGTCTCAACTTTTACAAAAGTCAATGGTAATGATGCATAGCTAAAAGACAACTGGAGCTTTGTGTCCACATGATAACCATTGAATTCACACACTGAATTGATTAGTTTGTCCCAAAGCAAAACATTTTGAAGTTTCTGAAAGTTGTGAAGCTTTCTTAGATGAAAATTTCTTCTTTCTTTTGTGTCTAGAATATTGAAAATAGTTTCTGGATATCACTCTTACACAAATTCACATGCTCGTCATTTTTAAGGTATTCTGTCGATTAAAAAAAAAAAAAAAAAAAGCAATATTGGCCAGGTGTAGTGGCTCATGCCTGTAATCTCAACACCTTGGGAGGCCAAGGCAGGCAGATCACCTGAGGTCAGGAGTTTGAGATCAGCCTGGCCAACATGGTGAAATTTCATCTCTACTAAAAATACAAAATTAGCAGGGCATGGTGGCATGCACCTGTAATCCCAGCTACTCGGGAGGGTGAGGCAGAAGAATTGCTTGAAACTGGGAGGTGGATGCTGCAATGAACCGAGATCACACCACTGCACTCCAGCCGGGGCAACAGAATGAGAATCTCTCAAAAAACAAAAAACAAAACCAAAAACCAGTATCTTCTTTAAACTTCCTATCATTTACCCATAAACACACATCATTGGTGGAATGACCACTATTCACAATCAGTTTATCTCATTTGTGAATATCTCAAATTTTTAGAAAGTTCCTGTTATTGAGGCCCCAGTACACTTCTATAACTTTTACTTAGTGGTCACAGTGCTAAAAGCAAGCCTTTAAAAATAAGGCATTTTTATGCATTTAAGTGAGCTCATGTAAGTAAAGCAGTCCTAATAATTTCAAGCTAGCATAGTTTATATGTTATTAATACATCTAGAACCTACTTGGTAATATAGTATATGTTGAAAATAGAAAAATGACTAAGGAACATTATCTGCGGTTGAGAGTTCCAAGTCAAAATGAAGATGACAGACCCATATATATTTATAATACCAAATGCAGGGATGGAACACAAAACAAAGGGTAGCTAAGTCTGCCTAGGTCTGTCAGGGAAAGCTACATCCAACAGAGAAATTGTAGAGAATCCTGAAGGTTGAAGAATATTTTGAAAAGCAGAGAACACAATAAAAGAGGGAACATTTTCATATAGTCTAATTTTTATTATAAATAATTTATAGAATTGTCTATATATTTCTTTACAATTATTGTGGGTTCTTGACACTTCATCATCTTTGGCGTACTGTCAGGGTAATCAGCAAGAATGACTATAAATTGTCCATGAGGCGGGGAACTGAGAGATGACAACAGATCAATTCCACACCGTTGTGGCCCAGGTGTGTGAGAGTGCTTGTAAAATTAAGCTTGCATATGTCCATGCTCTCCCCCAACCACCCTAAACACATATACCTGTGCCCCGAGGCTGGTCATTATTTCCCGCTTCTCTATTGGCCCCAGTCTCTCCAAGTCAGTTTTACATCAGATTCTCCCTTCATGCAACTATTGTTCAAATTAATCTCACATTTCACATTTTTGTTATACCTGGAAACATCTAGAGTTGCAAGGGCCCACAGCTCTCCAACAAGAACATTCAATAAATTCTTGTAGAGGGACTTGCAATAACATCTTTCAGATGGGTGAAGATATGAAGGGAATCTACATTTTTGGCTTAACATCTGACCAGAAAATTGTTACTGAGGTGCAATGATGGGAATTTGGGAGGCTGTGAATATATCATCTCAGAGATCATAATAGCCAAGAGAAAAAAACATAAAGTGTATTTAGATATCTTTACCAGGCAGCTCAGAAGTTTATGGAAGGTATTTCATAAGTTTGTTGTCAGAGATTCAAAAAAACATGGCTACAAGAGAAATAAAAAAGTTCTCACAAGTCAGATTGAAAACACAATAGCAAGTTGCCCTAATTAGGAAGAAAAGGGAGTGGTAACCAGATGAACAATGTGACTGCCCAGGGAACTGTCAGATAAGTTTATGTTCAGGAAAGGAAAGTCTCAACAGCAGAAGGAGCAGCACAGAGTCAGGCTGAATGCAAGTAAATGGCTCCAGCCAGAGAACCACCCTAGGAAGCCAAAAGAAGGAAAAGCTGAAACTTTTTAAAAGCTGAAAGAGAACAAAAGGCTTTTCAGCTGTGTGTTTCATGTGGAAGGAATGAAGCAGAGATAGGCCTCAAACACAGGAATAAATAGTTTAATGCTAACAGACAAATTAGAAAAAGCTATTCAATTATACATATTTTTTCTCTTTTCTAGAAAAATAGAACATCTTTAAACTAAAAGAAAAAAAGAGGAAAAAATAGAAAGAAATAACATATCACGAAGAAAACAGTCTAGGATGGAGGAGAAAGGAAACTTTAAAGAAATTATTTTAAATAGGCCCAAATGAAATATAGATGAGTACTTAAAAGCTTATTTTTAACTTTAAGAAAACATATATCTCAATACCCTAACAGAATGTTGTTTGCTTAATGAAATTATTCTAAAGCCCTTTTGTAAGAAGAATAGAACATATTCTAATAAGAATAGAAAATTTAACAGAATAATATAAATTTAGCCCTACTTCATATCAAAATGTTCTATAAAATGTTGATATTTTAAAATATGGGTGGCTGTGAAAGACAAAAGAGAGAGATCAGCAGGCTAGAATTAGTGACCCAGAAATCTACCCTATGTATATATTTAAAGTATTGTAAGTGATAACAGAAATCAACGTCAAGGGTGGAGATATCATTTAAAAATAATTAACAGGCCGGGCGCGGTGGCTCAAGCCTGTAATCCCAGCACTTTGGGAGGCCGAGGCGGGTGGATCACGAGGTCAAGAGATCGAGACCATCCTGGTCAACATGGTGAAACCCCGTCTCTACTAAAAATACAAAAATTAGCTGGGCATGGTGGCGCACGCCTGTAATCCCAGCTACTCGGGAGGCTGAGGCAGGAGAATTGCTTGAACCCAGGAGACGGAGGTTGCGGTGAGCCGAGATCGCGCCATTGCACTCCAGCCTGGGTAACAAGAGCGAAACTCCATCTTAAAAAATAAATAAATAAATAAATTAAAAAATAATAATAATAATAATTAACAATCAGTAACAATTAGCAACATAGGGGAAATACAATTTGAAACAATATTTCCTCTCTTATACTAAAATAATTACCTGTTGAGCAAAAAGTTAAATAAAAATACAAAATCACAGAAAAACTAGAAGGGCATAGCGTGAATGCTTACTAAATCTCTGGTGACAAGATGACTTAGAAACAGGAGCTCATAAATCCGCAGTAATGGAAGAAATCAAATGAGAAAGACTCATTAGCATGATCATGTAGGCACTACTGGTTGACTTGCCAAGGAGTCATATAATATCTCTTCAATTTAGCATAGTTACAGTGGATTTATTTATAATAATTATAAATTCTAGGTCACAGAAATCTAATTATGTTTAATAACTCCAGGTATATAGAACATAATTACTAATATTCAAGGAGACATCCCTAGGCAGGTTTAGAATTCTGTTTTTTCAATTTTTTTAAGCCAGAAGGAAGCAGTGGGACAGGAGGACTGTTTGATAGCAGGACTAAAGCATTGCTCAAGAAATAGTTGAGGATCCACTCATTAACTCACAGAGCTACAGATAACATGTGAAGGATCCTTTATCAGTTTCTTTTCCAGGCAACTGAGCTCTACAGTGGCTATAAAACATTTGGTTTAGAAGCCTCCTGCTAGGAAGATGTTTCTTGAAGAAAACAGCCACAAAATATACACAATTATTATCTGTACATTAAAAATAAATTTATTTTTAAAAGCTTTATAAAAAATAAATGCATTTTTATCAAATGGAGCCTTATGTAGCTAAAGGATGAGACAACTATAAAAAATGGAATTATTTTATGCCATCTACCTCCATACAGAGTTGGCCACGGATACTCTCCTCAACATACTTTTTATCCAGCCATTTCTAAGACTGCTTCTCTGTTTTTCATGTCAACCCCTCCTTCTGTTTTGCCTACATAATTCTCAGGTAGCCAGCTTCCAACCAATCCACACCTCAGCTCAGTGTCACCTACTCTGGGATATGCCCACCCCCACCTGCAGTAGACTGCCCTCTTCTCTTTTCCATAGCATCCTGGACACTTCTGTCATAAAATGTATCACTGAATACTGCCACTCCTTGTTTATCTGTTCACACCTAACATTTCAGATTGCAAGACCGCAACTTCTCTAACTTTTCACGCACATATGGAAGTGATTAATTCTCATAAATAAAGCAATGCCTTTAAAACTAATGTTGCTTGCCTGCAGTTCTAAGGCTCTACATTTTGTTAAGTCCTAATAAACTGTAAATACAATATTTGCAAGTTCAAAAGCAAAGTTCATCAGAAAAATATCTTGGATCACATTTTTAAAAGTGTCTAGCATTGCTTTCCAGAGATGTCTTTGCTAGTACCTTTTTACTCTAAAGGCAATATGATGTCAGTAGTGATAAAAAGCATGGACAGAATGCCAGGGAAGACCTGGGCTCTGGTCCTGGTCACAGCAAATGCATGACCTGGGTGAAGCTACTTCACCTTTCTGAGCCTCAGCATCCCCTTCTCTAAAATGGGCTTCATGTAATGCATCTCACTGGATTATAAGGAGGACACAAAGTGATTACCATAGTCCTTTGCATACCATTGGGAGCTGTCACAAAAAGTTATTAGTACAAGGATGAAATATATGGGCTTTGTGGTCAGAAAGACCTGGTTTGGAATCCCAGTTATTATTAATAATTATTATTGTCACAACCATCATTATTACTGTTTGTAAGTCTGTTGCCAATTCAGGGCCCTTAAAAACTAAGGGCAATAAAAACCAGTATTATTTGTTCCTTCTACTACCTTATAAAGCCTATGCTTCCACTCCAGAGGAAATTGCTTTTCTATCTACCAGTTTGGTTAACACTAATTAAACGGGGCTAGGTCCACAGGGCTGTGTCTAGTTCCTTCCCCAAAATGAATCAATTAACAGTTGGGAATTACAGTGGGGAAAGAAGGGTCACCATATCCTGATGAGACTGAATGACAAATGCCACAGCTGGAAAGAGATTAGAGAGCATCTCAGTTCAAGAAAGAATATAAATGGTTGCCCCATGTGTCCAACATAGAGGAAAAAGAAAATTAAGTAAAAATGTCATGGAGTCAAATTCTAGCTAATGATTGCAAGCTCTGCAGGCACCCTGAATAGAGAGAAAGAAAGGTCAGGTCTGTTTCTTAGAAAACTCCATCGTGTACAGGAGGCTTTACACCTTTAAAAGGATAATGATCTAATTTACATGAGGAACACCGGCATAAAAATTACCTTTAAACTTCTTACAAAAGCCTGGTAGACAAAGACTAGGTACAGTATGATTCAGAAATATTCTGATAAGCAGAAGGGTTTATCAGGATGAATAGCATCACTGTTGTCAAATATAATAGATTTGCATGCAGAGACACAGGGCCAAGGTTCTACGTGCTTTACTTCAAGTTGCTTTAAGTTTCACTGCACTTTTCGTACAAACAGATGACTATTTTTGATTCATGAATGACAAAATCCAGAAAAGCTGTGAAATCTTCAGGGTATACCCAATCCAAAAGAAGCGACAGTTCAACAATTGCTGAATCCACTTCAGCGCTGGTTGGCCAGGCACCTGCTGTGTGCAGGAATTGTCCAGGCTGTCGCTCAGGGGCACTGAGAGGAGGGAACTTGGTACTGAAACACTCCCCTCATTCTTTATGAAGAACAAAGATGACTTTGTTCTTTGGTCCACTCTGATTCGTTAGAATAAAAGAAGAGCTTTATTAATGAAAAATCTGATTTTGTACTTTTTCATCAGGTTTATTGAGATATAACTTACATAAAGTACAATTTATTCCCTTTTGTGTACATTCTTGACAAACACATACATACAGCTGTGTAACCAAGACCAACACTGAGATACAGAACAATTCCCAAATTTTCTGTGCCCCTTTGTAGACAATCACTTCCCCACCCCCCTTCTCCTGACAACCACTGGTTTATTTTCTGTCCCTTATCTAATATATCATATACATGTAACCTTTGAGTCTAGCATATTTTGGCATAATGCATTTGAAAGTCATCTACACTGTTGTAGGCATGCATAGTTCATTACCTTTTTGGTTGAGTTGTATTTAATTTTGTTAAGATGCCACTGTTTGCTCATCCATTCACCAGCTGAATCCTTTCAATGGCATCAGTTTACTCATTCACCAGGGAATTAGGGTAGAGGGTCAGCTAGGATTTGTGGAAAGTGGAGATCAAGTCAAGAGCAATAGGTTCCAATGAGATGAAGGACAAAGGAATATTTATTTGGGATTGTACAGGTCATTCATAACAAAGAAGCATGATTATTGAAATAATTTTCTTTTTACAACACTGGATAGCATATAACTTCCAAGTCAGATAATATGGCTCCATTGCTGTTTTCACTTACCACGTACAAGTTGCAGGACTTCTCTATACTTCACTTTCCCCATCTTTGAAATGAGTATAATTACTAACTCAAAAAACAGTTGTCATAATTATTTAAATGAGGAAACATTTAAAGTATGGTAGAGTACTTGGCACTATTATCTGGCAATATACCAAATATGATAAAATATGATAAACATA
Organism: Cebus imitator; assembly: GCF_001604975.1. Classification (NCBI taxonomy): domain Eukaryota; kingdom Metazoa; phylum Chordata; class Mammalia; order Primates; family Cebidae; genus Cebus; species Cebus imitator. The sequence goes on from NW_016107419.1 coordinate 4,003,554, forward strand.
TTTTCAAATATGCATCATAATTTAGATGTATAGTAATCATATTTTTGTACCATTTACAAAAATTAACTCAAACTAGATTATAGTTTAAATATAAAATCTAATCTATAAAACTTCAGGAAGAAAAATCTGAGAAAAATGTTTATTACCTTGATTTAAGCAAATACTTCTTAGATATATCAAAAGTATAACTTTTCTTTGTTTTTGAGACAGAGTCTCACTTTGTCACCCAACCTGGAATGCAGTGAAATGGTGCGATCTTGGCTGACTGCAACCTCCACCTCCCAGGTTAAAGTGATTCTTATGTCTCAGCCTCCCTAATAACTAGAACTATAAGCATGCACTACCATGCCCAGCTAATTTTTGTATTTTTAGTAGAAACAGGGTTTCATCACATTGGCCAGGCTGGTCTCAAACTCCTTACCTTGTGATCCGCCTGCCTCAGTCTCCCAAATTGCTGGGATTACAGGTGTGAGCTACGACACTCAGCCAGTTTATCCCATTTTAAAAAAGTAATAGGCTTCAAAATTAAAACCTTTTAAACAGGAAAATGAAAAGTGAAAATTTAAAAATAATAAAAATTAAAACTTGTTTAGAAAGATCTGTTGAGGAAATGAAAAAAAGTCAGGCACAGTGACTTGCACCTGTAATCCCTGCTAAAGGGGAGGCTGAGGTGGGAGGATCATTTGAGACCAGGAGTTCCAGACCAGCCTGGATAATATTCCAAAACCCCTGTCTATAAACAAACAAAACAAAAATCAACAAAAGAAAATAAAGAACATAAGAGAAAGCGACAATCTGAGAGAAAATATTTGCAAAACACATTCATGTTAAAGGACTTGTATCCAAAACATACAAAGAACACAATAATATTGAGGAAGTAAACAATCAAATAAAAATGGGCTAAAGATCTGAAAACAAAGTTGACTTAAAAAAACTATATAGATGGCAAATAATCACACGGAACCTAGTTCATTACAGTACATTGTGGCTCTATGAGCTTCGATTAACTAGTTTGAAATTGTAATTGCCATTTATGGCATTCTTTAAATCACGTTATTCTGTGTTCTAAATACTTAAATTACAAAGTAATGTTTTTTAGAACATAACTTACTTATATTCAGGGCTATCTACCTTTGCTTTAGGATTTTACATTACATTTCATCTTTGTAACTGAAATCACAAACGGTTCCACTTAGGGGAATATTTGGAAGGTCAAGTCATCATTATCAATTTTTGGAAAACATTACAAGTAATTTCAGATTACAATTTTTAATTGAAAGTTAACTACATGGGGGACAGGCTTTCATTTGGGGCAATGATTCCATTTTTAAAGTTTATTTTTATTTTTATAGAGAGGGTCTCCCTGTATCACCCAGGAAGTGGTATGATCATAGCTCACTACAGCCTGAAAGTGAGCCCAGGAGTTTTAGGCTATAGTGAGCTATGATCATGCCACTGCCTGGATGATACAGGGAGATCCTGTCTCAGCCTCCCAAGCAGCTGAGACCACAGACACATGCCACCACACCCAGATAATTTTTTTAAAATTTCCATTCTTGTAGAGACAGGGTCTTTTCTTATTGCCCAGGCTGGTCTCAATCTCCAGGATTAAAGAAATCCTCCTACCTTTCCCACCTAAAGTGCTGAGATTGCAGGTGTCAGCCATCATGCCGGGCCTAAATTTATATTTAACAAATAATAATTGTACATATTTATAGGGTACAGCATGATGTATACGCATGTATATAATGTATAGTAATTAAATTACGGTAATTAATATAGCCATCAGCCTCAAATAATTATAATTTCTTGGAGGTAGAAATATTCAAAATCCTCTCTTCTAGCTATTTTGAAATATATATTATTGTTATCTATCATCAGCTTACTTTGTGATGAAACACATTCGTTGGTTACCAAAATGCTCTGTATGTGTACTATAAAATAAATTATTATTTCAGACTTCGTTCATTTACTCATTTAATACACATTTTATTCTTACATAGTACTATTTTAGTCATACCTGATTTGGCCATTTATTTTAATTCCATTGCATCTTCTTCCCCACCCCTCCATCGGTTTTTTGAGACAAGGACTCACTTTGTCATCCAGGCTGGAGTGCAGTGGCACCGACCTAGCTGCAGCCTCAGTCTCCCTGGGCTCAGGTGATTGTCCCATCTCAGACTCCTAAGTAGCTGCCACTACAGGCACACACCACTATGTCTGCCAAATTTTTTTAATTGTTTTGGTATTTTTTGTAGAGTTGGGGTTTCAACACATTGCCCAAGCTGGTCTCAGACTCCTGAGATCAAGCAATCCATATGCCTTGGCATCCCAAAGTGTTTGGATTACAGGTGTGAGCTACCATGTCCGGCCCCCTCTTCTGTTTTAAAGAAAACAAATTGTGCCTAATCACAATGTCACTATCATTAAAAGAAATAATGGGGTAATTTTATTATCATATAAATTCTGAACCAATTATCTAATGATTTCAGGAGAATAATGTAAATAGTACAGGATAAAATGTTTAAAAGAAGACAGATATAAATTTTCATTTAAATTTGCTGTTTCCTGTTAGGGTTTGTTCAGATAAGCGATTCTAACACACTTTTACCGTGTTCATAGTGGAATATACCAGCACAGGGGTGAGGGGAACCAAGTGGTTTTCAAATTATAGACAAACGACATTTTGATAGTAGCCCCTTTCCTAGTCTAGAGAAATAGTCTCCACATGATAAAAGTGGAAAAGTACAAGTGTGTTGAAAAGTACAAGTGGAGGCAGAAAAGATCCTGATGTTCACCACACTGCAATGGGTTAGGATTGCTAATTCTGGAGTAAGAATTCCTGGAGTAAAAGCTTGCTTGAGATTGAAACCCACCTTCACTACTTATCAGCTGTCTGAGCCTGGCCATATTTCTCAACTCTATAGGTCTTAGTTACCTCATCTGTAAAATGAAGAAAATAAATGTAATTAAAATTCCCTCAGGGTTGCTGAAGTATTAAATTTGTATGAAGCATTTAGGCTAGTGCCTGGCATATAACAACTCTGTCATAATAAATGTTTGCTACTTTTTTTTTTTAAACAAAGGTCTTATTTAATTACAACATCACCAGATATGTGAGTGCATACCAAATAACTGTTAGAAAATTGATGTTAAAAAAGCAAAAAGTACAATGACAGAAAACATGATATAGTGCACCTCTAAGGAGATGATGCAGGCTAACTGGATAAAAACACACACCTCCCAACCATTTCGACATACACATAAGTACCAAATCTGGAAAATCTTAATAATTTGTTGATTTACTTTGCTCATGTTTGCTGCTTTTTAGGAAATTTTCTTGTTTCTCTATCCTCACTTTAGTTATTGTTGACACACTATATTTGCAGCATGCTGGTTCTGTCTAGCTCATTCTGTCCACATCATTGTATAGTTCCTTTGTTTTAAAGTTACACGAAAATACTGCAGCACTGAAACTGTGGGACTTAATTCTTTGTTTAGCTTCCATAGAAAGTGATTTTTAAAATGCTGTTTCTAAAGTGAAAGTTTATCCCAGGTAACACTCTAATGAACATTTGCAAATCATTAGTGAAAAAAAACTATTTCCAAGTACTAGATCTTAATCTCCTGTTTTTGGTTTAGATGTTTGTTTTATTTTATTTTGTTTTTATACTGTAGAATAGCCAACAATGCCTGACATTTTAGATTCGTATTAGGTATTTGTTGAATGAATGCATTATCTCTTTCTCAAAGGAATATTTATTCATTCAACAAGTATTTATTGCTGCTAGAATAAATAACAATGTATTTAGCATTTATATATGCCAGGTAAAGTACTAACCAAATATTAGTATAATAACAATCATTATTATTGTTATTTGGTATGACTTTTCATTTATTCAATTTTTTTTTTGGAGATGGGGTCTCCCTCTGTCACCCAGTGCAGTAGCACAATAGTGAATCACTGCAATCTCTGCCGTACCAGCTCAAGCAATTCTCATGCCTCAGCTTCCCAGTAGCTAAGATCACGGGCATATGCCAAATTACCCCACTAATTTTTCTATTTTTGGTAGGGACAGAGTTTCACTATATTGTCCAGGCTGGTCTCAAACTCCTGGGCTTAAGCTATCCGCCCACCTCGGCCTCCCACAGTGCTGAGATTACAAGTGAGAGACGCCATGCCTGATCATTTAGTCAATTTTAAAAAATGTCCTTAATGTTTTTCTAATTTTCCTGTATTTGTCTCAGAGTTGGACTAGGTTCACATGTCTATTCCAAAGAAATCAAAAATGACAGTGGCATAAACAAGTTAGAATGTGTTACATTATCACATATAGAGGTAGGCAGCTCCAGCCTTCTATGGCTAGTCCATCAATCTAGGCTACTTCCAGCTGACCATTCTGACATTCCTTCCAATTGGTTTTCCTCTAGCTCCAAAATGGTCATGAATTCTAGGCAGCAGGAATGTGATAAAATAGGGGCTGCTGTCAGTAAAGGAAGAGGAGAGAATGGATATTGTGAGGCAAAGAGTCTCTTCACAGTGAAGCAATTTTATGTTTTCCATTGCTGTGAACATCAAAGGGGCTAATTCATGAGTTCCATTTTTGACCTGTACAGGACAAGGTGCAACTGAGAAAACTGAGATATTCAAGTAGGGGTGGATGAGAAGTAGGCAAGTAAATACATAGGATACACAGTGAAGTTTAGATTTAGAGTAGAACATAGACTGTAGAGTTAATTTGGGAGTCATCAGTGTCACAATATTAAATAAAGCCATGTGAATTTATGAGACCCTCTAGAGCTCTCATTTCCAATATGGTAGCCACTAGACATATTTTGTTATTCCAATTTAAATAAATTAAAATTTAATAAAATTAAAAATTCACTTATTCAGTCACACTAGCTACATTCAAGTTCTCAATAGCTACATGTGACTAGTGGTTACTATATTGCAGAGTGCAGAACATTTTCATGATTGCAGAAAGTTGAATTGGACCCCACTGCTCTAAAGAGAGAATTTAACAGTAACAACAAAAAATGTGGACCATAAAGTTGGTATCTATGACATATTAATTTTTCTCCATTTATTTGCTAAGCTCAAGCTTAATTTTTATTCTTAAATTTTATTATTGTACATACTGAAATTGGCTAACAAATAGTACACTTACTTTTAGTCAGATTCTGTGTTAAACATATTATTAATTTTATATAAAGCCCCAAATTCTCAAAATGAGTGCTATTATGTTCCTGTTTTTACAGATGATGAAATTAAGGCTTTAAGTATGGATAAATTGGGTTATAAACTAAAATAGGGAATATCTGGAGAGTAATTTAGATTAATCAGAATCCAGGCCTACATATGAAGTTTCTAAGTAATCATATCTACTGCAAATAAGTATCACTTTGTCTTTCTCCAGTATTTCTACTTCATTCCATTTTGTGGTATTAACTCCATTTGCAAAGAACTTCCTAAAGAATGTTGAATACTAGTATAGGTAAAGGCAGTCTTTTTGGGGGGTGGGAGTGGGGGTGTGGGGTGACAGAGTCTCTCTCTGTTGCCCAAGCTGGAGTGGAGTGGCACAATCTTGGCTCACTGCAACCTCTGCTTACCAGTTTAAGTCATTCTCTTGACTCAGCCTCCTGAGTAGCTGGGATTACAGACATGTGCCACCATGCCCGGCTAACTTAGTAGAGATGGGATTTCACCATATTGGCCAGGCTAGTCGCAAACTCCTGGCCTCTGGTGATCCACTCACCTCACCCTCCCAAAGTGCTGGGATTACAGGCGTGTGCCATCACACCTTATCCAGTTTTTTTTTTTTTTTTTTACTTTGATTGGACTGTGCCTTACATTGTCTAGATAAATATGATGCTGAGTTATTCTTTATTATTTTAAATGTGAACATTTTTATTTCTAACCAACTTTTTTTACTAGAAATTGATGTTGAATTTATAAATAATTATAAAAGTCATGATAGATTATAAGAACTGATTCATTAATAATGTGAAGTCATCTTATTTCTAGAATAGCTTGCTTGGATATTTTATATTATTCTTTTGTAAGCTTATTGATTCTATTTTTTCCAAATATTTTATTTAGAATTTTTGCATCCAGGAGGCAAAAATAAAACACTATTAATTGCATGTGGACTCTGAATTCAAATATTCTTGGGATTTATGTACAATTTTAGCAGCAAATTCCTTAATGTCTCTACATCTTGGTAAAAGGCTCCTTGTCATGCCTAGTGAATACTAAATGCTCATAAACATTAGCCATTCCATAAGTGAACAAGATCTATACTATTCTTTCCTTTTCTTACACAGTTTTTTCTTATACAGGTTTTGGTGGTAAAATTTTGCAATGTTTGAATAATTTACTGGACAAGTTTTTTTAAAATTGTATGTGCTCTGGAACAGTTTCTGCATATGTTTGACAGAAATTTCACTTAAGATTTCCTGAAACAATGCTCTTTGGGTGGGAGGTGCAAGTGGGGACTTGGTACATCTTAAACAAATTTCCAATTTTAAAGTGTTTCAAAAGTTTCAAGTTCAAATTTCAAAAAGTGCACGTGTGCATATATCACAGTAAAGAGGACATTCCAATAAATTCCCATAATCTAAATCACAAAGTAGGTAAATGTTTCTCTTAAAATATATTTCAACACTTAACTAAATTTAATTGTATCTTTGATTAAAAAAAGAATGCATTTTAACATAAATATGTAGGTCTAAATTCTAAATTAATAAACTGAATATTTGAGTCACAATGTAATTAGCACACATTTAACATGATAATCCTAATTTTCATCAAAAATATTATTTGAAATAAGTAAGCATTAAAATAAATATTAAAAACAGGCCAGACGCAGTGTAATCCCAGCACTTTGGGAGGCTGAGGCAGGTGGATTGCCTGAGCTCAGGAGTTCGAGACTACACAGGGCAATATGATGAAACCCGGTCTCTATAAAAATTACAAAAAATTTAACTGGGTGTGGTAGTGCACACCTCTAGTCCCAGCTACTTTGGAGGCTGAGGCAGGAGAATCGTTTGAGCCCCAGAGGCAAAGGTTGCAGTGAGCCAAGATCGCACCACTGTACTCCACCTTGTGCTATGGAGTGAGACTCTATCTCAAACTTCAAAACAAAATAAAACTAAAACAGAGGACAATTTGTATACTAACTTCCAGATTTAGGTAAGTAAAAAGTTTCTATTAAAAGCTGCCTGTTAATCAGAAGGCCACAGGACAATCACTTTCCTGGAGTCTTTTATAGTAATTGTCCTAGACGAAAGTGATAAAGAAAAAAGAAAGTATACAACTCTGAAACTAAACCATGTGCTGCATCTATGTTGTAAAAAGCTGATAAAAATGAACCTAAAAATGGAAATTTAAGATGGAAAAAAATTTATCTGATAATAAGCAGAGAATAGATTAAACATGTACCATATGGCAACTTTAGCCTATCTTCCTAAACTGTGCTATAAACATAACATTAGTATAAACTATTCTGAGCAAAAATGTTCCAAAAGGTGATTTTGCCTGCAGGATTATTATATTTGGTAAAGCTTTGAAGTCATTTTCAAAAGCCATTGTTCTCAGCACTCAAAGATTGTATCTGACCTTCAATTTTTTGGGTTCCTTCCACATTTACAATGACATTCTCTAGATTATTTCAACACTCAGCATGACTAAACTAAACAAATACAGCATTCTCCAGCATATTTAAAACAAAGTGGCATTCATATTTTGCTTAGTAGATTTATAGTCAACCTCCTAGGAATATATATTCTAGCTAAAGAGCTGTGATAAATCTACCAATAAACAAAACAGGCCAAGTAAACTATAACACAGTATGTAAGTGAACAGGGTTTTGGAGATTGTCAACATCAAGAAGAGATGCAAGCAAAGAAAAGGGACGGTACAGAGAAAGATTAGCTGTAAAAGATGAAGGGAGGTACAAATCTTTTTTTTTTTTTTTTTTTTTTGATCCAGAGTCTCGCTCTGTCATCCAGGTTGGAGTACAGTGGTGCAATCTCACCTCACTGGAACCTCCACCTCACAGGGTCCAGTGATTCTTCTGACTCAGCCTCCCGAGTAGCTGGAATTACACGGGTGCGCCACCAGGCCTGACTAATTTTTGTATGGAAAGTACAAATCTTGGCTTGAACAAGAAATAGAATTTCTTATGCAGAAACACAGTGGGATAACTCTTGGAAGAAGAAACAAGTGTAGGAAGTGAGGGGTACTGATGGAATCATCATCATTGTAAAGGAAGATTAATAAAGCTAAGCAATGGTAAAGACTGTGGCTCAGTAGTTTGGAATTCACTGATGGACAACTCTGCTATATCAAATGTAGATTCTAGAATGCAATAACACAGACAAGAAGCTTTAAAAATATACTGTCATTTATTTTAGATAAAAATATCACCCATATAAAAGAGCATATATAACATGTGCAATTTAAAAAATAATAACCCCCATTGCATTCTCCATACAACTAAAGAAATGGACATATCATTATCTTTGAAGCTCCCTTGTGATCCTCCTCCCCAACTAGGTGGATTAAACAAAGGGGTCTCAATGTTTAGTGAATACTATCTAGGAGGATACAATGGGAGGTGCAGAAAGAATAGAGACACCTTAGAGGCCAGTAAGAATCCTGGACACCTTGAACTAAGAAAGCAGCAAGAGGAACATATAAGAGAAAAAAACCTACAATGCACTGTCACAAAGTACAGAAAGGCAAATATGACTCCATTTGTTGTTTATCTTGTCTCTTCATTTTTGGAGTTCTTTTAGTTTGGCTGATTTTTGCATGAAAGAAACAAAATACTGGTAATACAAACACAAATAAGAGCAGAACATCTGAAGGGAAAGTCCATGTTTCAGACCCATAGTTGAGGGAATAAGACATTTAAGTGTGAAAACTCCATTAGCAGAAGTAAGTTTAAAATGAAGCCAAGGTCAAGAATAAGGGTTCAAGAAACAATTTCTAAAAAATGCCAGTTAATGAAAGTGAGACAAATGAGCCTTTTGAGAAATAACAATTAGAGAAGTAGAGCAGAGCATTCAGATTTGAGGCTGGAGGGCTAGCAAAGAAGTAGATGGAGGAATCGATTATAAGATGTGAAAACACAGGGAAGAGGAGAACCAGGAGCACTCAGTGTCACAGGTAAAGAAAGAGGAAGGCCTTTGGAAAGGGAAGAATTGTGTGGCCTGAGAAAACACTTCTATATTTTTTTAACATCTGGTTAGTTACAGACTCTTGTAAAAGGGAGTGAAAGAGCAAAATCCAGCCTACTTCAAGTGAGAAAGACAAAGGTGGGAGAGAATAAGAGATGGTCCAGAAACTTCTTCCCTTATTTAAAACTGTTAGAAAAGCATGTGTTGTTTTAAGCCAGTAAGTTTCTCATCATTTGTAAAAGCAGCAATACAGAGAAGCACTGTTTCATTTATTTCACTTTGGCTCTGCCGAATTCTGTACTGGTATTCTGGGACAAATTTCCTGTTGCAAATAAAACAAAGTTTTCTTGTGTCTTTAAGTGGGCTTCCTGGCCCTTTCTGTTACTTCATGAAAATGAGAATATGTGGTGAGTTAAAAAGCTCAAGAGGGAAAAGAAAAAAAAAATAAGAGAAGTTAGATTACTGGAAAATTTATTTTGCTTCTGAGTAATAATAATTTTATTACATTTATGTGTTTCCATAACAGAGATGAATAATATTGTCACATGGGGTGAAGGGAAGAATGAATAAGCTGCTTGTGTCACTGTTACAAAGAATGCCTGCATGGGATCAACCCTCCCTCTCTCATGTTACCAGTCAATGCTTGTTTAAAATGGCCTTATGGCCACCATTATTCTCCAATGCATCCTGAGGAATATAGGCCAAGCAGAGGCATTCATTATGTTGAAATTATTAGGAGGACACTTAGAAATATTAAGTAATTATACACTTAAGTATATTGAAATAAAATAATAAACAATAACATCACTGAGAAATGCTTCCTTTTTTCATAGCCACATTGTCCTGTGTAAAAACCAAACTTACTCTCATAGATCATAAATTTAATTCTGCTCTTTTGATTCTAATATGCAATTTATATTCCAGAATTCACATACTTAATAGTAAAATGCTTTTAAAAGGGTTAATATAAGCCAATAATACTAACAGTATGCTGAGAAAATGAACAGTTAAGCTTTAAAAATTGTTGAGTATAGACGGCAATTCTCAATTACACTACCAATGACATTTTCCCTAGCAAAAAACTACACTGCATTTAAAGATAATGAACAAGTAGAAAGTGAGAACTAGAAAAATGGCCATGGATGATTATACATAATTTAATATCCACTGAAGCATAAAGTGTATGTGTCCTTATGTGCTAGTATTCATTTAAAAAGAATTTAGGTATCCAGTTTGACTCCTGGTTTTTGTTATACTAGGTCATTCAAAACGTAAATGCCACATCTGGGAATATCAACATGGTTTGGTGACTATGATACACTTATTTGCTTAGCATCAGTTAAAGTGGGTATACTGAACTATGCACTTTGGTAGGAGAGAAGATACAAATTAGAAGAATTTCCTTTAACTTCTATCTCAAAAGCTTTATTTGAAGCCTCTCTACTACTAAAAGTATTAATCAGGTTCAGAGTCTCATTAACATAATTTTACTCTTTTGTAACTTTCAAATATTCTGAAAAATTAGCTTATATCCTTCACGTAATTGTACAGGACCAACCTTTCCCAAATCCCATTTTCACCAATATCCCTTCCTTGCTTTACTAAATGGCTTTATGTTTCCTACTGCATTATTCATTCAAAAAACATTTTTTGAACAGCAGTTACAGGAAAGACACAGTAGGGAAGCAAGAGAAATAAAATACCATTCATGTGTTTATGGCACTTAGGACCTAATAGAAGATAAAAAAAAAAAAAAGTATAAACACAATTATAGGTAGAATGGGACAAATTCTGTAAGAATAAAGGGGAAAACTTCATGCAGAACTTGGCATCTCAGCTGAGTCTTGAAGGGTAAATGTGACGCTTAAAATGCAAAGCTGGGAGAAGGCAGGCATTCCAGACAGAAAGACATGCCCAGAGTCAAAAAGCCAAGGGCAGTTGAAGGAGTATCAGTTATTCAGTTTGGCTGGATAGCAGAATGCCCAAAGGATATGTGTGGAAGTGTGCCAGAGCAAAGCTGGAACGTGAGCCAGGCCCTGCATAGAGAGGCCTGGATGCCTGCTTAGATAAACTATTCAGCAGATAGTGAATGGGAAAGCACTGGAGGCTTCTGAGTAGAGATAGTATGAGATCATAGCCAGGTTACTGGAAGACTGATGTGCAGGACAGACTGTAGAGAGAAAGAAGATGGACTATAGAGGAGTGAGGTCACTAGTTAGAAAGAGTTATAGAGTTTCCATATGAGATTGTAATAATAGAAACAGAAAAGTGAAAAATAAATGCAATCTATAGGCATGACAACTAATGAGACGAGAACTGAAAAAAGCAGTCAACAGTGACACTGAGCCCTTATGACTCACCAAGAGTCAACTGGTATCATTAATGATGACAGATCACTAGCTGGAGGTGTGACTAGAGCAGAAGGAGTGATGGGTTCTGTTCCAGATATATTCAGCTCAAGTGCCAGTGGGATATCCAAGTGGAAAAGTCCAGCAGATGGCTAGAAACGTAAGGGACACAGGTTAGGGGAAATAATAAAATTGTTCTTAAAGACTTGTGTGTGAAAAAAATCACCAATAGAAAGAAGGAAGAAGCCAAGTGAAGTTCATCTGAACCAAGTGAACAGCTATAGACAAAGAGGAGGCAAGAATTCAAGGGATGATAAGAGAGAAGCAATATCCAAATAGAAGGATTTAAAAACACTATCAAATATGGAAAAGATGAATACTGAGTAGAATATGAACTAAAAAATAATACAAAATAGCATTAATTATGCATGTCACATGGCATTGTTTCATAGTGCAAATGCAGGCACTATGTTAAACACTCTGTATGTCAGGTCTTATTTAATCCTGACCTCAGACCACAGCCACGTTGATTTTTGTGTCATCATCAATCAACAAATAAGAAATCTAAGGCTTCTGAAATTTAAAGAATCTGTCCTAGGACATAATATTATAAGTATAGACAAATCAGAAATGAGCCTAGTAGTATCTAAGCCCAATGGCCATTTTCTCACAATTAACAAACCCCTTATACCCAAATGTCCTAATGCCATGGGATGCCCTTAGCTGAAATGGCCCTCACTCCTCAAAAACAGCCCTGAGAGTGTAGTTCAAGAACCATCATTTCCAGAAAGTGTCCCAAGACTCTCCCAGTATTTTTCTTTAGAATATTTTTTTTTTCTGTGATGGAGTCTCACTCTGTTGCCCAGGCTGGAGTGAAGTAGTGCCATCTCAGTTCATTGCAACCTCTGCCTCCCGGGTTCAAGCAATTCTCCTGCCTCAGCCTCCCAAATAGCTGGGATTACAGGTATGTGCCACCACACCTGGCTCATTTTTTTTTTTTAGTAGAGGCAGGGTTTCATCATTTTGGCCAGGAAGAATGTTTACAGCATTTGGTCTTTGAGACATAGATGACCATTTAGTTATATGTCATGTCCTATATTATGCATCAGTATTTTAAGTCTATTGTTCTTTTCTTAACTAAATAGATAGCTCCCTCAGACAGAGTTTTATCACCTTTTATATTTCTTCTGTATCCCACATAGCAAATTGTTGTCAGTAAGGGAAACAGCATAGCTAGTGAGGAATATTTGTTATGAATCAACCCATGTCTTCAGATTCTAAATGAAATCAAAATTGGACTGAGGGTTAATCAGGCAGAAATGTCCCCAGCTATATGTGTTTACCAAGATGATTTAAGATATTCTCAGTCTGCTAACGTGTGCAGGCCTGAATGGACAATGATTAGGAAGGAAAGACAGTGTTCATTGGGTAGGGCTAAGGCAGGCTGTTCCTTGCTAAAAGTTCTGAAAATACACTTGGCTTCTCCTGCAGTTATCACACCCCTGAGATTGTTAGCAAATTAAGGCATGCAATTTTTCCAGTGGACTAACAGTTGAAGCTTATTTTAGATGGTTTTCTTGCCTGTCACGCTTTGATTTCTGAATTCCAAAAGGACCTTTTCCCCCTTTATAGAGTGTATTCTACAAAAAGTGTATCTCAAAGAAAACTTTATTATTATTGTCGTCGTTTAAAGGATGGAGTCCTTCTTTGGTGTAATGTTTAGACAAACTCCAAAGTGTAATCCCCTCAGATTCCCTGGCTTATATCTACTTGGAAGCATTTCGCAAGCTGCAGGGCCAATGTGGCTTCTTGCCATTTCCCTCTCAAAGTGCAAAGAGTGGTCCACTTGGTAGAAGCTTGACTGCTCTTGGGATTAGGGGCACCTTATTTGTATACAGAACATCTAACTTGATGACTGCTAGGATATATGTCTTTCCCCCGTATTGAGTACTTGTTTTCAGCCTGATTAAATATGTTCCATTATGTTATTCCAAATGTATTTGAGAAAGTGAATGCCAAACTAAATGCATTTAAAAGCGTGTTCCTTTCATTATCTGCAGGGAAACTTCATTCTGATAGAAGAGATAGGACAGCACATTGAAACATCTGAAAATCTTTATGTTGGTGGAAAAAACAGAGACCATAGCAAGGGAAGCTGATATTCCAAACTCTTTTAGGGTAAGGGGAGCATTTTATTTAATTTTGGCTTTACCTTATTTGAGATTCTCTGAACTGAACAAAAATGTGGACGGTTAAAATTCCAAATCCTGAGATACACATTCTAACATATTTTCCAGGAAAGGTGATATATTTTTGGAGGCAAATGGCATTCTTTGTGGATCTTTGATTTAATATTTTAGAAATATGAGCAACTGTAACTCAAAAAATGAGCAAAAAATGTATCTTTATCTTCATCTCTGTGTATGTGAATAGTCTTTTCTATGCAATACTGGACCAGCTAACTATAACTCAAGTTCAGATGTTTATGCTTAGGAAAAAAAATTTTCTATTTTGGACTGTATAAGCTCTCATCAGCATTTAGTTTTAGAAATAGAAACTTTTAAACTCAGAATTTCTAACAGTAAGACAGATTCTCATTTTGATGATGATAGCTGATTTGGGGAAAATGTTTATTTCCATTTTAAAGTCTTCAAAAATGCACATATAATATCTTTCCATAGTAACAGTATTATAAGGGGGGAAGACACGAGGCAGTTTTGGATTTGGTTTGCACAATTCTTATAAAAGGCTTCCTACTTTCTTTAATGGTTTTGTGAAAATCCTTTAATAGGATACAGGGGCCCTATCCCACTGAGAGCTTGAAACCTCTCTTTGCCTTCCTCTTTTTAATTTGAATCCTTTTGGGTTCTTCCTTGTATGAATGGAGAGTGTGCTCCACAGTTTGGCTGGTGATACATTTGATATGCCCTACTCTGACTGGATTGACTCGTGAGCACCAGGATCTGCAAACAAGGCCTAAAGTGGAAGCATCTAGGGAAATGACCACAGGCAGTGTGGTCAGTTGGGAGTGAGGGGCTTAAGCTCTATATTCTGGCATGTTATCCAGCTACTCTTGTTAGTCAACTGACAACTATGCTTCTTCAGCCATCATCTCCACACTCAGGATGCTCCTGGTCCCCAATCCTGATGGCTGCATTATTTTCCCATTGTCAGTATTAAGATCCGTGTCTAAGTAATCCCTTTTATATCTCTTACCCTCTTGATATTGTCCACTTTCCTTTTGGAGGTTCAGCCTCAGAAACAAAACAGGGGCTGGGGCCTTGCTATTATCTGATAGATGTTCTACTTCAAAGAATGCCAGTTCTTAGATACCAGGTTGAGGACATTGCCAGTATGCCATGTGACTCTACTAGCCCCCTACTAGGTGTAAGACCTTGGATGATTAGTAAACTGCCCTATACTTCAGTTTCTGTAAAGTGGGAATGAAAATCACATTACTTACTTAATGAAACTTGTTGAGGATTACTTTTAACATGATTAAGATAGTCCTTGGCACACAATTAAGTACTCTAAAAGGAAATATATTCTTATTGCTATTCTCGCTACTTGAAGGTTAGGGCTGATGCTGATCATGACACAGAACTTACCACTAACTGACTGTTAACAACATACCATGATATTGCTCTCAGAGCTTTCTTCCACCTAGTTTCTAAAGCTCAGTCTGTTCTACTTCATTCTCCATATCCTGCCCAGGTTCTGGGTCTTGCTAGCCTAAGTCCTCCTATGGCAGAGGTCATGCTCAGGTCAGCGACCTCAACTCTGTTTTTCTTAAGGTCCGGTGTCTGGTATTGCCTGCAACATATTTCTTTTCATACTACAAACTTAAAAAAAAAGATCAGAGAACTTGCATAGTCTTAGAAAACACACTCTAATCTCTTATGGTGACGTATGAGGAAAAGCAACTTGCTTGCAATGATTCTACCAGCAGTATTAAAGTCCAGTTGAAACCAGGAATCTTCAGATTTTTGATGGGAAGAGAAATTGGTTGAGATTATGAGTGGAGGGAAGAGAAAAGCGTTAAATAATTAAAGATATGCTTATTTCTTTACAGTAGCTTTATAAACTAGGTATGCCAGAGACTCAAAAAGTTTTGTTAACTTCTTCAAGGTCAACACCCTGAAGCCTAAGCTTATCTAAGACTCTAGCACAAGTTGTTGTAGAGACAATCAAGCCCTTGACAGTGGAAGCAAGGGCCTGAATGTGGGCCGTCCTTACTTGTGGTGGAGAAGGTGTCTTTAGTTACTACAACCACTCTGACACACCACTTAGAAGTCCAGAGATATACAAATCCAGCATTCTCTTTGTTAAATGTGTATTTATGTGCCTTTGTTTTCTGATCATCTTCCCTGTTTCATAGTAACTGCTTAAGAGTCTAATGTTAAAACCAAGCACACCTGGAACAACAATTTACCCACATCTAGTGCTCAATATCTGTCACTGGATTGAGTAGATGAACACATAAACATGGTCTCATAAGCATGTCCATTTCTCTATCCATTTGCTGTCTTTCAGAACAATTCATATCTATAATCTGATTTCATCTACCTAATACTTGTATTAGTTTCCTATTGCTGCTGTACCACAAACTTAACACAACACACATTTATTATCAAATAGTCCAGAAAGTCAGAAGTCCAAAATGGGTCTCAGTGAACTAAAATAAAACTGTCAGCAAGCAGGCTGCATTTCTTCTGGAGTTTCTTGGAATAAATACATTTTCTTGTCTTTCTACTTTTGCATTTCTTGGCTCATGGTGCATTCCTCCACCTTGGAAGCCAAAAATGTTAGGCCAATCCCTTTTGGCCAACCCCAAGCTCTCTGGTTCTCTCCCTTCTGCCTCCTGCCTCCACATATAAGAACCCTGTGATTACTTTGGGCCCACTAGGATAACCTCTGTATTTAACATCAGCTGATAGCAACTTAATTATATTTGCAAACTTAATTCTCTCTTTTCATATATTCTAACATCTTCACAGGTTCCAGGAAATAGGACATGGACAACCATGGGGTACCACCATTCAGCCCATTGCATAACTTTATGAGGTAGGTGGCGGCAGGAGTTTCTCCTGGTATGGATTAGGAAAATGAAATGAGAACAAATAAATCCTTTACCCATGACATAGTTACAGGCAGTGGCAAAGTCAGAACCACAAGTTAGTTATAGTAATGTTCATGTACCAACTTAGAATTCCTACCATAATCCCTTTTATTCCTTAAACTTTAAGAAGAGAGGTCTAAAATTAACTCAAGATGGATTAAAGGCTTAAATTTAAAACCCAAAACTATAAAAATTCCAGAAGAAAATCTATGCAATACCATTCAGGACATAGGCATACACAAAGATTTCATGATAAAAATGCCAAAAGCAATTGCAACAAAAGCCAAAAATTGACAAATAGGATTGAATTAAACTAAAGAGATTCTGCACAACAACAAAAACTATCATTAGAGTGAACAGAAAACCTATAGAATAAAAGAAAATTTTTGCAATCTACCAATCTGACAAAAATGTAATACCCAGGGTCTACAAGAAACTTAAACAAATTTACAAAAAGAAAACCATTAAAAAGTGGACAGATGACATGAACAGACACTTCTCAAAAGAAGACATTTTGACAGCCAATAAACATGTGAGAAAAAAAAAAGCCTACCATTTCTGATCATTAGAGAAATGCAAATCAAAACCACAATACGATACCATTTCATACCAGTCAGAATAGCAATTATTAAAAAGTCAAGAAACAGTAGCTGCAGGTGAGGTTGCAGAGAAAAAGGAATGCTTTTTCACTATTAGTACAAGTATAAATTAGTTCTACAATTGTGGAAGACTGTGTGGTGATTCCTCAAAGATCCAGAGGCAGAAAATATCTGACCCAGCAATCCCTTTACTGGATTACTTACTGGTATATCCCCAAAAGAATATAAATCATTCTACTATAAAGACTCATGCATGCATATGTTCATTGCAGCACTATTCACAATAGCAAAGACATGGAATCAACTCAAATGCCCAACAATAATAGACTGGATAAAGAAAATATGGTACATATATACCATGGAATACTATGCAGCCATCAAAAGGAACACAATCATGTCTTTTGCAGGGACATGGATGGAGCTGGAAGCCATTATCCTCAGCAAACCAATGAACGAAAAACAAGCACCACATGTTCTCACTTATATGTGGGAGCTGAACAATGAGAACATATGGACACAGGTTGGGGACTGACACCCACTGGGGCATGTTCCTGGGTTGGGGGAGGGAGAGCATCAGGAAGAATAGCTAATGCATGCTGGGCTTAGTACCTAGGTGACAGGTTGATCCATGCTGCATACTGCCATGGCACATGCTTACCTATGTTAACAAACCTGCACATGCTGCACATGTATTCTGGAACTTAAAAGTTGAAGAAAAAAAAACAGAAGAGGGGTCTCCCTCTCTTCCCACTTTCTAGATAAGGTCATCCACTCCCATGGTTTAATTACTATATTAATGTTTATATTCCCCAAGCCCAACCCTATCCCCAGTATCTGCCACAAACTTTAGATTTGTGTTATCAGCTATCTACCACAGTTCATCTGTTCATTTCACAAGAGCCTTCAATGAAATATATTCAACACCAAATTCATCAAGTTCTCTAAACCTTCTCTTCTATGCTTATTTTAATTTTGTCAAATTGCCCACATCCAAAATGTGTTGTGTCAATCTTGCTTCTTTCTACTTTTCTGTCTCTAAATATTCAGTATCTAAAACTTCTACTTCTCAAAACTGCTTACTTTTCCCCAATTCTACCTCTGTGAATAAAACCAGCATCATCTTTTACCTAATTCTCTGCTTCAGTGTCTCCCCTGTTTCACTATTCTTCCTTTTCCAATCTATTCTCAATGCTACAGCAAAAGTTGAACCAATGTTTGCATGGATAATGGCATGACCCTTTATATAATCCTCCAATCTGTTGATCCGTTTAAGCTCATCTAACTCTTCTAACCTTAGGACTTCTCTCTCCAGCACAATTTGAATTCTCCTATTTTGTGACATGTATGTGCACTCTCTTGGTTCTTCTTTTCAATATCTCAGAATACTCCCATTCTTAACACTCTCATCTAAATTCTAGTCACCCTTCAGTTTTCAGCTTAAATTTCATTGGACTTAACTTTCCTTTTCACCTCAGTCTGGGTAAATATATCTCCCCATGTGCTTGTCTTTACTGTGGTAATGTGTGAAAACTGGTGAATCATTTAGTTTTGACTTGAAAAACTGCAGGGCTATCTTAAGCACCATTTTATCCTCATGCTTAGCACTGGGCATGGCATCAAGTGCATGGTCAATACATCTTTGTAACATGAATAAATGCCATGTTCAATTATATTAAGTTCCAAACTCAAATGCAGGGCAAGAAGGAGCCCAATTATTATTAATAAAATTCTACTGAGGTATTTTATACATCTGGTTTTCCCTAGTTTTCCGAGTCCCTAAAATCTATACCCAAACTATCTAGACCACCAGACCAGTTCCCATGGCCAATGAATGGTTCTATATAGCTCACTCATGATTAACTTGTGTTTGCACATTGAAATCACCTGAGGGACTTTTAAAGCATATCCATGCTGGACCTATAGAAATTTATTATGTCTAGGGGGTGGGGAATTATGGGTATTTAAAAAAGTTCCCCAAGTGATTTTAATCAGCAGGCAAAGTTAAAAAAAACTGATGTGTTGTACTTTTTAAATACTCTGATGAAGACTAAGGGCTTTCTGAGAGTATATGATACAAAGTGACCTCAACAGCTCAAAGTCCATATTGCCTTGCAGCGGATGGCTAAAACAATTATTAGGTTGGTGAAAAGTAACTGCAGTTTTTTGCTATTAAAAAAGAATGGCAAAAATCACAATTACATTTGCACCAACCTAAAACAATAACAACATCTCCTATTAGGGCTGGTGCTTTGAGGGGAAGAATTGGTTGGATTAGCTATGTACAAAGGGCAAAAAATTATCATCACTTTTTCAGCACTTAATATTTCTATAAGTAAAACAAAGATTCCTACTATTTGTTGCCACTACATCACAAACTTTGAAGTTATATTTAGAATGGTCTAGACTGGAATACAATTTATGGGAGTTTAAAAAAAGAGGTTTTCCCTCCCCATCATCTATTTTAGTAAAGAGGCAGCCTTCTTCCAGGGCTTTTGAAGATGTACACACACAATTTTAAGTCAGTCCTCCACCAGAACAAGTAGCATATTAAGTTCTCATGGATGTGGATAAATTCCATATTTTAAATGCAAAACTTAACCCATACTTTGAGTCCAACTGAAATATTTCTATGTGTGAGTCATGAATTTATGAGTTAGACCTCTTATAATAATCTGAGTGGATCATTTTAGAAATGTAAAAAATGTCTTTAAATGGAGTTTGGAAAAAACTTCCTGCTCATTTTTAAAACATAGAGGTCCAGCAGCCTTTAGTCCAAGTACATCTGTTGGATGATTCCATTCCTGCCGTTAAATCTCCCTGTGTACACAACTAAATAAAAAATTAAATGCCCCTAGTGCTTTGGATTTTGTTAGCATTTGACCTCAGTTGTGTTACTGAAAGCCAAAAAACTCTATGACTTAGCACTGGGTTTTAATCAAGGAGAATCTTTCAGAATGGCCGTTCTCTTGGTTGCTTTTTGGGAAAGAATTGCTTTTATTTAGAGGTGGCAGGGAAAAGAATTGAAAAATTTGGTGGCCACCAGAAAGAGGAATGAGGAAATCTGAATATTTTCCTTTTGTAATTAAAGTTCAGATTAATGTGTATTACTGGAAACATGTGCCCACTTTTAAAAAAAACAAAAAAGGAAAAAAGGATGGCATCACCATCCACATCTTCACTGGTTCAGATTACTCTGAGTGCTACTTCACAGACAATTCACTCATCCTACCTCTTTGCCCTTTCAAAAAACAAATGTCATCATGTCCTTATCGGGTCTAATAAATAACATTTTACAACTTTGGAAGTTAAACTTAAGATATAACTTGGCCAAATAACTGCAGTACTTTTCTGTGTTGGCTAATATTGATTCATTCCATAGTAACTAAACTATAAATCACAACAAATATCCACATATAAAGAGGTGAAGTATAGGTTATATGCAACTAAGGAATTATCCTATGGCCTTGACATTTCCTAAACTATTGCTCAGTAATACAACGCATGATATATTTTAAAATCTATTATTTGGTAAAGCATTTGGGCATTTTTTGATGCAAATGAGAAACATCTATTTTTTATTTAGAAATAATTTCTGGAAAGCATTTGAACTAAACAAGCAGTGCAGTTCTGATACTCTTACTAACTAGTTTAATTCTAAAAATGTTGTAAGTAACTCATGTTGTCACAGTTTAACGCTGATATTCAGAAAGTAATTCTTCTAAGTCAGAAATTTGGAACTTCCAAGTGCTTTGTGTTCTAAAGGCTAACATGTCTCAATTTTGGTGGCCAAGGATTGTTGAGAACTTTCTTAATCTCATATTCTTTGCTGCCAATTTGGGTCAAATCAGTCCATTTATCTCCCTGGAGGTGTAAAAATGTAAATTTACACATCATAACTAATATAAATCCCATGGAACCCAGAAATCAATGTAAAAAGATAGCATTGAAAACTATGAAAAATAAGTTGCTATTGAGATTTTTGGTAAGTTTGAATGACTTTGTAAACTGTTATACATAAAAAAGAAGTCTTGATACAATCAATTCTGAATTTCAAGCAGGAATTCAAGTCTTCCATAGATATAAGCACTTTATGACATCAGACACACACACACAAAATCAACAAAAATCCTGATATCATTACAATAAGGACAAGTACATTTCTCTCTATATATTATTTATTTATTATACTTTAAGTTCTGGATTATATGTGTAGATCGTGCAGGTTTGTTACATAGGTATACACATGCCATGGTGGTGGTTTGCTGCATCCATTGCCCCATTATCTCCATCAGATATTTCTCCTAATACTATTCCTCCCCAATACTCCCAACCCCCTGCTATTCCTCCCTAGCTCCCCACCCCCCAGGCCCCAGTGTGTGATGTTCCCCTCCCTGTGTTCATGTGTTCTCATTGTTCAACACCCACTTATGAGTGAGAACGTGCAGTGTTTGGTTTTCTGTTCTAGTGTCAGTTTGCTGAGAATGATGGTTTCCAGATTCATCCATGTCCCTGCAAAGGAAATGAACTCATCCTTTTTTATGGCTGCATAATATTCCATGGTGTATATGTGCCACATTTTCTTTATCCAGTCTGTCATTGATGGGCATTTGGGTTGGTTCCAAGTCTTTGCTATTGTGGACGGTGCCGCAATAAACATACATCTGCAATGTGTCTTTATAATAGACTAATTTATAATCCTTTAGGTATATGCCCAGTAATGGCATTGCTGGGTCAAATGGTATTTCTATGTCGAGATCCTTGAGGAATTGTCACACTATCAAGTAAATTTCAAATCCACATTATCTTGGAAGAAGAGATTACTGTCTGAGGATGAAGAGTTTATAGGTCATCCAATCCAACCTCCCAACATTATCACTGGCAGACAATTACCCAGATGGTTTCCTGCAATAGGCAATTCATTTGCTCAGAACAGAACTTACTCCCTTTTGGATAGTCTTTTCAGTAAGATTTGCTGTAGGCTGAGCCAAAATACGCCTCCTGGCGGTCTTACTTTTTCTTGCTGTAGCTACAGAAGCTAAATCCCATCCTTATTCTTTTTAATAAATCTTTCAAATATTTGAAAATATGCATCAACCTTCACAGGAACCCCCTACCTTCTACAATCTGAATCTCTACCTTTGACAGGAGGAGACTTTAGATGCTCCAATAGTTCTTCCTATTGTTTCTAGGTTTTTGCCAGCCAAGTATCCTCTCTAGAAGACCACACTTTATTGAAACCATGTTAAAAATATCGTGCCCAGAACTGAAAATAATACAGGCTCCAACTATGCAGAATACAGTAAAATTGTTATCCCATTTCTTCTATGCTAACCAAAAACCACTTTGATTTTCTAGGTAGACATATCACACTGTTAGTGCCAAATAAACCCATTATTACTTTTCACGCATTTCAGCTAAAAAGTTAACTTGCCCAATTATAAAATCGAATAGACTTTGCCTAACAGCAGCTTAATATGCCATAGGTGAAATTTCTTGTGGATCATTTCTTTACATTCTGACATTAAAGGAAGACAAGGTTGCAATCTTCTAAGCAACAAATATTTACTGATCATCTACTATGTTCCAAAAACTGTGAGGCACTGAAGAAAAGGCAGTGAAAAATAACAGATAAAGATGTTTCCTCTAGTGAAGACTGCATTCCACTGGAGGAGACAGATAATAAAATAGATTAATAAATCATGTAGTATATTAAATAGTGATAAGTATGAGGAGAAAATACAAAGCAAAAATGGGGGGAGGATGGGAAGTATCAGGAACTCTTAGACAGAAAAATGTTGGAAAGGGTTGCCAGAAAAGGGCTCACTGAAAAGGTGGCATTTGAGTAAGGGGGAGAAAATGAAGAGTGAACCAGGTAGATGTTTGAGGCAATAGCATTTCAGGTAAAAGGAACAGCATACACAAAGACCCAGAGGTGGAACAGATTTGAGGTATTCAAGGATTAACAATGAGACCACTGAGAGAATATAAAGCCTTCTAAGTCATAGTCTTAAAAGAACTGCCAATTGATATGGCTGTGAATGAGTGAGGTGGAAAATTACTGTAGCCATTTGAACAAAAGAGTGATATGATTCAGTGTAGAATTTAGTCAGATCTTCTAGCTATTGTATCGGGAGTAATATGCATGATGGCAAGGGCAGAGGTAGGTGACAGTGGATGCTGCCTTGGACCAGGGTGAAAGCAGTAGTAGAGGAAGGGCGAACTGATATGTTGAATGGAAAGCAGATACAATTTAATAACAAAGCAGAGGTAGAGTAGGAAAAAGAGAAAGCAAAGATGACTCCAAAGTTGTAGACTGAGCAACGAAAGCATGGATGTGTCATTTACTGAAATGGGAAGAGCCTGAGAGCTATAGGTTGGGAGGAAACTATGAGCAGTTGTTTTGGATACGCTGCCTTTGCAAAGCTTGTTAGACATTCCAAGTGGAGATGCTGAGTTAGAGGAAGCTGGATATGAGAGTCTGGAGCTAAGGAGAGACATTTTTAAACTGGAAAGAGTTTAAAGTTAATCTTTAGGGAAATATCAGAAAAGATCAAGAATGCCAGGCAATGCAAACTGGCAAGTGCTATTGCAGACTTTAAAAAGGAGAAAGAGAGAGAAGAGAGAGAAAATGGTGGACCAATAAACATAAAATGGAAAGTTCTGATTAGAATATAAGAGTTTGAGAGCATTTAGGGGAAAAATACTAATTAGCCGATCAGTTTGACCCAGATGAAATCACTTTTTCTCAGGAGTGAGTGAGTCTTACATTAGTCTTCTTTTGTGATTTCTGAAAGATAAAGCAATAACTCGCAAATAAAACACTGAATTTTCAGCGAATTGCATGTTAGAGTGATTCAGGATAGTCTAGTAAGTTAAAAAAACACCACAAAACAAAGCATGAGGGGAACATTACACATATGGATTGCTGATGAACGGATTCATGTCTATCTCCATGAAAGTATCTAGTTAATAGGGTCACGAACTTGGCCTATATATGTGCATATGTACAAAGTTTTTATTTTTTATTTTTCAAATCAGTATCTTGATGAAGAGATAAAATGCTATTTAGTATAAAATATAAAGAATATGCAAAGCTAGAAAAGTACAGTTGTTTATAAGACATGAAAATCAAGTTTCTCAAATTTTGAAATAAAATTTGGATTACACACTAGTGCTCATTCTTATGTTTCACATTTTCTACTAAGTTCATACTTTAAAATGCCTATAAAGACTGCTAATCGTTATGGGTTCCTTTTTCTGATTATGGAAATTTCTAAAATTAGATAGTGATGGCTGCACAGCTTTGTGAATACATTAAAAACCACCGATTTGCAAATTTTATATGAGTGATTTTTATGGTATATGAAATATCCCAATAAAATGTTTTTAAAGTATCTCTAAAACCTGGCAGGAAATAAACCAAACTGAATTAAGTAAAGCACTTTATATTATTTCAACACATTCTGTTTTAAATATTCAGTTGTCTCAATTTTTTTTGTTTTCTGTCACTTCCTAGAGATGCAGTTTCTGCTAAATATTTCTAGATTATGAGAGATATAATTTGCAATTACAAAAATGGGTAGTAACTGATACACAGCGTCCATGGAAGGAAGACACTGCAGTGGAGGTGACTGTGCTGAACAGAGGAGTTCAAGAGCCATCAGAACAGGGGCCACCTACTTCACATAGTGTCCACCATGGAATGCTGAACTTGAGCAACAGTTTCCTTTGGATTTTCAAGAAAACCCTGGAGTCCGGATTTTTATGTCAAATCTCTATAATTTTTTCATGTCTTCCCTGATTTTCTAGAAAAAAAAAAAGCTGTTTGGGTCAAGAAATCACATCTGTGGATCATATCTGGCCCATGAACTGACAGTTTGTAACCATATTTCAACACAGTCAATAAAAAATGTACCTGTATTTAAATCCATTCCTACTCTGGCCATGTAATTTTAAATCACAGTATCATCAACTAATACATATGGCTGCATCTTTTGAAAACTATTCTTCTTATACCATGTTCCAAGGCAGGCGGCCTCTTATACTCAGAGAGCAAATGACGGCATTAATACAACTTCTAATGTTTCTATAGCATAAACGAATATATGTACACAAGATTAAACATTTAATTAAAAGCTAA
Source organism: Cebus imitator (assembly GCF_001604975.1). Lineage (NCBI taxonomy): Eukaryota > Metazoa > Chordata > Mammalia > Primates > Cebidae > Cebus > Cebus imitator. Next base: position 4,028,943 of record NW_016107419.1, read on the forward strand.
AATTTCATCTGAATTACCATCTTCTAAAATCAGTGTGGTGTATATCATGTATGCAGATTGCTTTCACAAACATTTTAAATTCCACAAAGCAGTTTTAGGACAGTCACTGCTTAGCAGTATGTTAACCCATTGCAAACATCTATTTTATTAAAATTTATGTACAAAATAACTTTTTGGGAAAGGCAATAATGTTGTAATATAAAATGTTGTTTCATGAATTGGACTAAAAAAAATTTAGAAGATCACACTTCAGTTCCTTTTTATTTGTTTTTGACATGATTGTGCTTGAATTTCTCCAGCAATTTCAGCAAATGTATTTTTAACTTTAACAAACAGTAAGCTTTAATGTATTCCTGTTTGACATAATGAAATTGTGTAACTCCCACGACTTTCTGCTTTTTGATATTATATAAGAACCCTGTAATTTTATATGCCAGAGAAGACAGAGCACCTGAGAATAAATGCTATTCAAACTTGTAGAGCAATATCTGAAGATGCACTATGCATTTCTAAGTTAACTTGAGGTCAAAATTCACAAGAAAACAAGAGATGCTCAAATAAACTTTATTGAAATGGGTTTTTCTGATTATATCTTGTCTTTCAAATATTCCCAAACACTGTTATCAGTAGTCATATGGGAACTGTCAATGCATAGAAATTTATAGCACTAACCTGGTGCTTTCCCACTTCAAAGAGTTGGGTACTCGAAATTAAGTTTTGGAAAAATTGAAAAATGACATTTGAAACATAAACAAATGTTTCTAATCACTATTATCTGGATAATCACATATGATATACAACTTTTTAAATTGCTAAAATTAAGTGAAGTGTGGATGGTTCTCCAGGATGTCATTTTTAATGAAGAGAGCAAAGTAACAAGTATAACAGTATTATTCATAAGGAAGGCTTTTTTTTTAACAATTTTGAAATTTCATAAAGCAAGCTTTATTAAGCACTACCATCGAGCTTGACAAGGTAGGCAAGAGATATTAAAAATAACTTCTTAAGGAAAAATTTTAGATACACATTGGCCTTCCAATTTAATTTCTGCTTTCCAGGTTGTCACATAAGTTTAAATAGTACAGAAAAATCTAACTTTTCCATTGCTTTTTAGCTCTCTAATAATGAAATTCTTTGTTACTCTTGAAATTGGGAGAGGGCTGGCCTTCCTCTTTAGAAGAGTGCCATCCTACACCTTCACCTGCTTGCATTTAAAGCCATTTGATAAGGCATGCACCTCCCTGACACAGCTCCATGCAATGTGTGACAGAGCTACTTCCTGGTTTGTGAGTCTTGACAATGGACTTAATCATGGTCTATTTTCCCTAAAATTAAGGACAAAATCAATAGCAGCCAGGATTCTATTTAAAAATAAATCACAACGTTCAGCCTGCACTGACCTCATGAAGTAAAAGAAAAAGTGTTTGGGATAAAGTAAGGGATGCCTTTTGCTGTTAGAAGCTAAAGTGCAAAAATAGATTCAAGTGGTTAAGTAGAGCCTTTGACAAAGTGCAAGCCATTGAATGCAATTTGCTTACTTTTTTACACTTAATGTCATGAATATTGCCATGTCAATAACTACAGATTTACTTCAGTCTTCCTTCTAGCTATTATATAGTATTTAATGGCAGTGACATATCAAAATTTGGTTATTGATGAGCACTTATCATAGCGGATTTCTAATTTGTTGCTAATACCCTTGTGAGAAGTATTTCTACATGTGAGAGTATTTCTAAAGAGTGAAAATAGAATTGCTTGGTCAATGAATTTTTGTTTTAAAATTTTTGAAAAGCACTATCAAGCTGCCTAACAAAAAGGAGCTTTACCAATTTATCTTCCAACCAACAATTTGTGAGGCTGCAAATTTCCCTGCACCTTCATCAGTACTGTATCCAATGCTGGGCTTTCATTTTTTGACTATCTGCTAAGTGAAAGATTAATTTGCATTTTGCAGATTACACATGAGGTTGACCATTTTTTCAATTGTTTACTGGTCTTCCATTTGTTTTCATATATTTTTAGTTCTTTTGTGAACTGTCTGTCCAGACCTTTGTAAATTTTTTTCCTTTCATTAATTTGTTTTTATTTCTGAAGGAGGCTACATGTGTACCTTAACTCTTAATTCTTTGACTTTTATGGCAAAATTCTCTCCAATTCTTATGCCAGTGTTTTATATTTAAGATATTTTTAATTGTTCAGGAGTTCAAATATTTTAGTAGGTCTGAATCTGGCAATAATTTCCCTTATGATTGTAGAGTTTTGACATTTGTTTCTTAGCTTTTAACTGCTTAGAATTTATTTTCTAAATGGATATCCAATTGTTCCAACCTCTCCTATTGTATAATGCATTCTTTGTTCTACTGATTCAAAATGACACTACCTCTTTATACAGAAATACATCTCTTTATGGGCTGTATATTTTTCCACTGATCTATCTTTAGGGCAAAACCACATTGTTTTAATTATGCAGCGGTGTAGTACATTTTGATATCTGGAAGAGTAAGTGCTCCTTTATCATTCTTTTAGAACGTACTCTTATATTTTAAAATTTTACTTAAGAAATTTAAAAACTGAAAGAAAGAATAGTATAAACTCCCATTTCCCATACTAGGTTCAAAAATTATCAAGATTTTCCTACACTTGCTTAGCTTATCCCTTCTAATTCTTTTCTCCCTTGCTGAAGTATTTTAAAGCAAATTCCAGACATTTTGTCATTTTACCCCTATAAATTTTCACGTGCATTTCTTTAAAAAAAAGACATTTGCATACATAATTAAAAATGTAATAATCATATTAATTGAAACTAACAACTTCACTTATCAATGTCATCTAATTTCTACTCCATAAACAAATATCCACAATAGTATAAAACTTGTTTTTATAATTGATTTGTCTAAATAAGATCTGAACAAATGTAATACATCATATTTGATTGTTATGTCTCTTAAATATCTTTTGGTCTAGAGCAGTCCACCTCCTTTTTCTTTATTTTTTAAATGCCACTAACACATAGAAGAAACCTAATCACTTCTGTTCTTTGTCTTTTCACTTAACTTGTTCCTATTTTTCCTGTATTTCACGTAAAAGAAAGTTAGCTCTGGAAGACTAAATTCAGGTTCAACTTTTTGGGCAAGAATGCTTTATATTTGTGTGACAGTTAATTTTATGTGTCATGACTAAACCATGCTATCCAGGTATCTGGTCAAACACTAGTCTAGATATTTCTGTGAAGGTATTTTTTGATGAGATTACAGTAAACTTTGAGTAGAGCAGTTTACCCTCCATAATATGGGAGGGCCTCATCCAGTCAGTGGAAAGCATTAACAGAAAACAGACTGACCACTCCTGAAGAAGAGGGAATTCTGTCAGTAGACTCCCTTGGGACTCCAGCTGCAAGATCGACTCTTCCCTTGGTCTCTGCTGGACTATTCTACAGATTTTGGACTTGTCAGCCTCCACAATCACATGTGCCAATTGCTTTTGCTCTCTCTCTCCTTCCCTTCCCTTCCACCCAAGGAATGTACACGTGCACATGCACATGCACATGTGTGTGTACACATGTGCATGCGCACGCGCGCGCACACACACACACACACACACACACACACCCTATTGTGTGTGGGAACTCTAAGAACCTTGATTAACAGAGTTCAGAACTGTGTTCTTCATTTTGCATAACATCTTGAGGCCCAGAATGTTTGCTTTAGTACTGACTGATAAGTACATTCAGGTGGTTATACCCGATCTTTTCATTTTGAACTTCCTCACCAAAATTTTATCTAAAACTGAGGCTTTTGAAGTATGATCCTCAGACTAGCAGCATCAGCATCACCTGGAAATTTGTTAGAAATGCATGATTTCATTTATAAGTGGGTGTTGAACAATGAGAACGCATGGACACAGTGAGGAAAACATCACACACGAGGGCCTGTTGGATGCATGCTCTCATTTATAAGTGGGTGTTGAACAATGAGAACACATGGACACAGTGAGGGGGAATATCACACACCAGGGCATATTGGGGGCTGGGAGAGCTAGGGGAAAGATAGAAGAGGGTGGGGGGATTGGGGAGGGATAACATTAGGAGAAATACCGAATGTAGATGACGGGAGGATGGATTCAGCAAACCACCATGGTATATGTATACCTATGCAACGATCCTGCACAATCTGCACATGTACCCTAGAACTTAAAGTATAATAAACAAATAAATAAATGAATGTATGTATGTATGCATGTATGTATGTTCTTGGACACACCCCAAACATACTGAATGAGAAACTACAGGAGTGAGTCCTAACAATCTGTTTCACAAGTCCTCCAGGAGATTCTGATGCACAGTACATTTGAGAAGCAATGCTATAATGATTTTATCCATTGATGAACATTTTCTGAATCAATCACTTTATTAAAGGATGCAAAACTGTGACTTTCTCTTTCTCGTATTCATTCCTCATTACTAGCTGAAATTTCTTCAAAATGAATATCTTTTCCTCATAAATTAGTGCTATTAGGTTATTTGCAATTCAGTTCACACATGAAAGGCTACATAAATTCTGAATTCCTTCATTTTACTTGTTAATTTTTTCAATAATTAATTGGTATTCTAGTTATTTCCAGTAGTAGTCAATACGTTTTTTTTCTTTTTAACTCATATATATCACGAGCTCACAGATTTTTACATATTCAACATGTTTTCAGCAATTTAAGTTTTTAAATTGCTGATGCTTAAATTCCATATTTACTCAATTGGTGATCCTTCATGTTGGTAACTATATCTTTTTGATGAGACTCAGTTTTTTATAATTTCTTTGCTATCTAACATAGTATGACTGGGAGCCAATATTCCATATTTCTGTTCTCAGACTTAAATCCTCCTATCTTCTCAGAATCACAAGAGGCCACAATTGGGATACTGAAGATATTCTTATTCTTTCACATTTCCCCATTCAGATCAGTTTTTCAAATGAAATAAACACCTTAGAAATTTATTAAGACTGTAATAAATTAATGATTAATCTGGGAAGAACTAAAATGTTTATTTTGTTGAACCTCCTAATCTAGAAATAGGTTTGCTCTTCTTTTACTGTATATCCAAGAATGTGTCACAGTTTTTTTCTTCATTTCCTTTGCTCTTCTTTTACTGTATACCCAAGAATGTGTCACAGTTTTCCTCTACAAGTACTGATATTTCTAAGGCTTAATTGTAAGTATTTTATAGATTTCTCTGATGATTCATGGTTTATTATCAACCCCATTCTAAATTTACTAATTCCTTGTAAGAGCTTTTCAGTTTAATTTCTTAGGTTTAACCATCAGACAAACAAATCGTATAGAAAAAAATAGTTGTTTTTCTCCTTTCTAATGCTTATATACAATTTCCTTTTCTTGTGTCATTAGCTAAGACCTCCCGCATAATATTTAATGATATGGTATTAGTCCATTCTACTTTATTTCAGGCTTTTATGAAAATAATTCTTTCTCACTTTCCTATTACATGAGGTACTGACACATGTTAAGAAAATTTATCTTTATTCCTAACTTGCTACACATTTATCTCAGAAATAGATGCAAAGTTTTCCAGGACCTATTGAAATGATATCATTTTCTCTTTTAATATTTAATGTCAGAAATTGCAATAATAAATTTCTAGAAACTGTACCATCCTTCACTTCTAGAACAGACTTCATTTACATTTTCAAAGATATTGATAAAAAGTTATGTATAGTATTATCTTTAATATTTTTTCATTCCCTTATTTTATTGTTCTCTTAAATGTTCTTTAGCTAAATGATTATTTCTAAATATTTTTGTATACTAATAACTGCATTTAGGGTATCAATTTTCTTCCTAAGACCACTTTAGCAATATCCTAAAAGTGCATAATCCTTAATGCTATCATCATTCATTTCAAATTAGCTATAATATCATGATTTGTTTGTTCTTTTCAACCTGGTTTTAGAATGGTATTTTTAAATTCCCAAGTTAACAAATTTTGTTTGTCCTTTGTATTTTTATTTTATTTTACTGCACTAAGGTTACGGAACATAGCCTGGAAGATTTCTACTTTGAGGAATTTATTAAGATTTTCCTTGTCATGTAATCAAATCTGTGATATTTTTCCCCATTGGTTTTTGAACATTCTTTGTCTATGCCTTCCCCTCAGTTACCTCATCAATATTTACCAATCCCCTACTCAAGAAGTTTTCTTATCTAAATCCCAGTGTCTCCTATCACCTTCCATGCAAAAACTGTGGTAACATCTCTATGCCTACCAGACTTTGGAATAAAGTTAATGTCTCCTTTTTACTTTCTCCCCTTTCAATCTTCAAGAAATCCACTTCAACTCTACTAAGTCCTATGTTGCACCAGGCAAGACAATTAAATTCATGGGCTACTGTTTGGTAGGCAGGCTGTGCCTGGTGCTACCTGTGAATCATCATATGCCACTGGGTTTTGGGACGGCTTCTATGCTCTTAACTCAAATGACTGTAGTATTGTATGTTATGTGTTATGTCAGAAAATGAGACATTGATCATAACTGTATTATTCTTGGGGAAAGAAATAACAAATTTAGAGGGGTTTTAAAGATTACTATCTCATCAAAAATTAGACTTAAGAAGCATATACTGGAGAGTAGAAAAGGAAGATATAGGTATAAAGGAAAATGATAAGATATATGTGTATATCTTTTCTCCCACCTCATGTTAAGAGTCTATGTACTCAAATAAATATATGTGAATAAATACATCTTTGGGGTGATAAATGATCAGTCATGCAAACTTAAACAAGAGAGTGGGAATAAACATCTCAATGGATGCTTCAGAGCAAAGGTCCAGGCTCAAGGGCTACCCTCAAATTCTTTTCTATGAATCAAGATTTGAGTATCTGTGGCCATGACTTTTCACATGGCCACTCCCAAACCCCAAAACACATACAGAATTGTCTGTATTCTGAAATTAAAACATCAGAGTGGGCAAGCTAATGCTTTCACTGGTTGCTAGATTCTGAGTATCAAAATATTTAGGAAAACACAGATATTCTATTTGAATATTCTTATGACAGGTGATACTGAATATTTCCACAACAAATTTATACAACAGAATATGGGACAAAACCATTCAACAAAGGGTTTTTGGGATATGAGGAGTTCAGGCTGAGGAGGGGCATCTACTGAAGAAGCAATCATATTCCTTGCTATATTTAACAGAGACCCAGGGAAAGGCCTGTTTATAAAAGAAGACCCATAAAAAGAAATAAAACACATAATCATGGCATAACCTTAGAGAGGACCCACCATTAGAAATATATAAAATAAGGGCTATTCAACTCTTATGGAATGGTCTCTCATCTTTGTACTACTAGCCACCCATCCTTTATACCTGGCTATGTGGACACTAGCATTTGGTATCTAGTCCAATTAATCTCTTTATTATTCTTGCCAAAGTAAAACTCTAATTTACAATATATTACTATTCTACTTTGAATGACAAGAAATTTGTTTTCTGTTTGGAGAACTATATTCTAAGGAATCCTTCGAAAAGCCTTCAAAGAGGGCAGAGAATCAGACCAAAGTACATCTGATTCCAAAGCCCTTACTACTGCACAATTATTCCACAACCCCCTGCTTTTCAATGTTGTTTTAATATGAATCTCAAGAGCATTCACATGGGAGCTTGTATATTCCCTCAACAGTAACTGATTTTCTTTGATTTGTTTTGTTTGAGATCCCAAACTTCCATTCTCTATGTTTAATGACTTCATATTTATGCATATTTACTCAGGTATTTTAAATAAGCTGTTTTTTCTCTCATTTTTTTTTTGTATGTAGAGAGCATAATGAAAAAGTTTAAATAAATTGAAAGAGTAGGTACATGTATCTAGAAGAATTTGATATATCTCTATCAAATCCCATACTCACAAATACACAGACTCAACCACAATTTGGTCTATGTGATATGTGTCCTATCAAGGTTAAAGATGTACTATTATACTATCAAAAATACCACTGCATAGAATGTCACTGTAGATTGCTCTGCCTAACAAGGATGGAAAATCTCTGTTTCAAAGAAGTAAAGCATAACTGTACTTCAGAACTGCAAGGCACTATAGCCATATCCTTTGAATTACTCAGGTTGATATGTTATCCTCTAATGAGGATGATCTGAATAATCACCAACCTTATGCAGGTCCCAAGATATAAACTTTTATTCAGCTTCTTGACATTCTAATCCTTATATTCCACAGAATTTAAGCAACTGAAAATTATGAATGACCTCCATGTTATTTTAATATATTAAAATGGTGCAAAAGTAATTGTGGTTTTTGCAAATTTGCTTTCATTTCAGAGATTAATTGAAAGTAACAGCAAAAACCACAATTATTTTTGTACCAACCTAACCCCCTCTTTACCAAACCTTATCCTCTAGGTGAAGAGAAAAGCCAGATCCTATTTTTTTGTCTTTACTGAGATAAAGTTTACATCCTATACAATTAACCCATTTAAAGTATATAGTTCAGTGATTTTAAAAATATTCATTAGGTTGCTGAACCATCGCTGCTAATTCCAAAACCATTCAACACTGCAAAATGAAACCCCATCACTATTAGTCACAATGTATTCTTCCCTCTCTCAAGCCCATGAAAACTACTAATCTACTTTCTTTTTCTATGTTTGTACAGATTCTGGACATTTCATACAAATGTCATACAACATATAAACCGTGACTGGCTTTTTAATTCTGTCATAATGTTTTCCAGGTTCATCTAAGATGCAACAAGTATCAGTACTCCATTTTGATAGCTAAATAATATTCTACTGAATGGGTATACCACCTTTTCTTTAATCACTCCTTAGTATACATCTTTTTTTTTCTACTTTTGGCTATTATAATGCTACTATGAATATTTGTGTATAAGCTTTTGTATGAACATATGTTTTCAATTTTTTGGGATATAAACCTAGAAGAATTGCTGTGAACTTCTTGAGGAACTGCCAAACTGTTTTCCAAAGCAGCTGCACCATTTTACATTCCCTTCAACAATTTATGAGGGTTCTGATTTTTCCACATCCTTGCCAAAACTTGTTATTATCTGTCTACTTGGTTATAGCCATCATACTGGATGTGAAACAGTATCTCACTGTAGTTTTAATTTGCATTTCCCTAATGACAAATGACGTTGAGCACCTTTTCATGTGTTTGTTGGCTATATGTGTATCTTCTTTGGAGAAAGGTCTACTCAAATTCCTTGCCCATTTTATAAAATTGGTTTCCTCGTTTCTTTTTAAGCTTTTGAATTTCAATGGAAATTCAATCCATATGTTCATTATTCTTGTTCACTGCTGAGTGTTTTCCAGGAAATCTTGTTAGATGCTGTTAAAGTTACAAGTCTTAAAAACCCACACAAACATCCATTAAAAGAATGTTGTCTTAGGAGTGACAAGTAATAATGATAATGTTCTAAACTGATTATCATCCGTAGCAAATTTAAATTCAAATCTGACTTAAGTGCCTATGACAACAGTGTGAAAGTTTAATATATTCAACAATAATTATTTAGCAACACTTATTGCCAGATGTTACACAAGAAACCAGAGATGATGATAAGAAGAAAAAATGTTAAAACATGTAAGTGGCTTATAGTATCTCATATAATCTTTACCAAAAAATCCTATGATATTATTACTGCACTTACAGATTGGATAATCATGGTCCCTTCTTTCACAGAGTATCATCTACTTTAAAACCAGCAAAAGTGTAATTATAAACAAAGTGAGATAAATGTTAATGAAGGGAACACCTGGTAGAAAAAGCTGCCTCACCCAAATGTGGTATTTCAGGTGAGATTCTCAGGGAAGCATATATGTGCTGAGTCATGAAAGATGAATTTAAACTAGCCAGGCAAATCAAATGAGTATCAAAATGTATACAGATAGTACAGGTTGAAGGATTAGCAGGTGTAAAAGGGAACTGGAAGCAAGGGAAGGCATTTCTCCTAATGTATTAGAGGAAATAGTAGAAGTTCCATACGCCCATACACTAGAGTCAGGTAGAGTAGGGAGCAGAATAGAAATCCATATTGCAGAAGAAATAAGTAGAACTCAAATCACAAACAATTTCATAGATAATGTAGGAGGAGTTATCCTTATGCTATTGAAGGGTTTTACATAGAGAAATGTTGTTATCCAATTTAGGCTTTAGAAGTTACTAGGATTACACAATGGAAAAAAACGGATGAGAGGGAGCACAACTGGAGGCAAGGAAACCAACAAACTATTACAGTGAGAACGGTGGGATAATATGGTACTTGAACTGGCAGACAGTAAAAGATGTAGTTATTTAATAGATGGTAATATCAATAGAAGTTGGTGATACATTAGATTCCTTCAAATATCCATTTAATTTATATTTATTGTGCTTAGTGTCAGGCTCTGCTGTAGGCACTGAGAATATAGCATTAAAGTAGAAAGATAATGTACCCACCTTTGTGGAACTTACATTCTAGAGGGGAAGGTATATAAAAAATAGCTAAATACATAATTTAGGGTATACATCTATAAGTCCAATATCTCCCACCTCTCCTAACAGTTTCTTCCCTGATGCAATCAAAAGTATAACCTTTTCCACCTCCAAACTAGGGCAGAACCTCCGATTCAGGCACTTTTTGTGTTTCTGGAGCTCAACTCCTTGTTTGTATATGAAGCTCACTACTGGATTACTCCGTGATATCAGTAACTTTTCATTGACTCCTGACTCTAGCCTGTGTCTGTTGGCTTTATGAATGTTGATGTTGCATCCTGGACTCATTGTTTATTCATCATCACAAGAATGATGATGGGATACATCTTTCAGGCTAATAGATTACTGACCCTGCCAAGACCTCTCAAAAATATCTGGCTCCTGATATATCAATCTTCCTTAACTTCCCATCTCTTCTAACAGCAGCTCCTTGACCATCAAAGGTAACTTTGTCAACCTTATATTTGGAGGCTCACTTTTTACCTAATACACAAATGTTGCTTATAACAGCACTTATTAAGCAACATTTGTGTATTAGATAAAAAGTGAGCCCGGAGTCCCGAAATGAGGCAATAGGGAGTTGAAGGAATTAAGAAAGCAAGTCCCCAAATGAGGCAATAGGGAGTTGAAGGAGCTATGAAGACAGCCTAGAAATGACAAGACTTTAGGACATTGAATATTTAATGGATGATGTTAAAAAGTGGCATTAGGATAATTTTATATATCTTCAACGGTAAACAATAATGAAACAGAATTGAAACTGTTATTAGAATTTGAAGCTACAAGTCTTCATTTTAGTGATAGTGAATAACTATTGTTTTGAGTGCATGAGCAACTGAATTTTTTGAAAAATTAATTTCAAAATGTATTGGTGGCCATGATGTCAAATAAAAGGTTTGTCTAGATATTTTGTTCTTACTAATCAGTCTCTGAGGTAAAGGGATCAAGCATCCTCATAAGTTAGAATATTTACTTTGGGGAAAAAAAAAAACTTTAGGCTGGGTGCAGTGGCTCATGCCTGTAATCCCAGCATTTTGAGAGGCTGAGGCTGGTGGCTCCTTTGAGCTCAGGAGTCTGGGCAACATGGCAAAACCTCATCTCTACAAAACATACAAAAATCAGCTGGGCATGGTGGCTCTCATGTCTGTAGTCCCAGCTACAGAAGTGGGGAGGGGTACTGAGATGGGAGGATCACTTGAAACTGAGAGGTTGAGGCTGCAGTGAGTGATGTTCACACCGCTGCACTTCAGCCTGGGTAACAGAGCAAGACCCTGTCTCAAAAACAAACAAACAAAGCTTTAGGCCTTTAAATAAAATTAAAGCTACAACCACCCTGAAGATAGGAAAATTTTTTATATTTATTGCAAGGTATATTTTGATACACTTTATCTTTTACTATAGCATTAATATGCCAAGTTTCTTCAATGTGCACTGCACACTTGAGAATTGTTATTAAGCAAATTCCCTTTGTTGATGGCAAATGCAGATCTAAAGAGAGGAGCTTCCTACATCTATTAATTAGCACTTGTTTTAGAAGCAGATCAGTTATGGAATAAAGTTGTTCCTTAATGTCAGTTTTACTAAGCAAACGGAGTTTGTTACTAGTAAAGAATTTTAAAAGACATACAATTTATTTCCCTAAGTAAAAGGGAAAATTAGGAAAACATAAAAGAATTATTTTACAGTTTTTGCCACATTAAGACCCATACCTACTTAATCATCTCAGAGTTCCAATTTATAAGTTTTTAAATCCCACCATATAAATTCAAGGAGATGATTAACACAAATTTCAAGACAGTGCGAAGGGACAGAGCCAGGGAAGGAGCACACAAAGGTTTTTCAGGATTATAGCATTGCTCTCATTCTTCAGTGGGACAGTTGGTGTTTTAGGAATCTTCAGAAAAATAGAATCAATAAGAGAAATAGATACAGATTGTAGATACCTTAAAAGATTTATTATAAGAAATTGACTCAAACAATTATAGAGGCTGAGAAACCCCAAGATCTGCAGTTGGTAAGCTGGAGACCCAGGAGAGACAATGGTATAGTTCCAGTCCAACTCTGACTTTTAAGGCAGGAGAAGGCTGATATTCTAGCTTGGAAACAGGCAGAGAGGGCAAAATTTCCCCTAGCATTCTTTTTATTCTATTCAGGCCCTTGATTTAATGGATGATGCCCACACAGATTAGAGAGGGCAATCTCCTTTATTCCACCTACCAATTTAAATGTTGAATCTCACCCAGAAACACTCCCACAGACACACCCGGAATAACCTTTAACCAAACATCTGAGAACTCCATAGCCCACTCAAGTTGACAAAAAATTAGCAATCCCAGTTGGTTATACTAATATTCGCTAGTGTTCACAATTACTTCTTTGCACTGTGTGTGTGTGTATTTTCTTTATATGTTTAAGAAGGAAAACTGAATTAAAAAATAGAACTATGGCAAGTAGCACTAGAATTAATGTTATCAAATGCAGTAAAAAATAATAGATCCCAAATTAAGTTTTGAATAAATAAGTGGAAGTGAAACAAATCCTTTTGATGGAAGAATGCCATGTAACATATGCCTACACTCCACTTTTCAGAGGATGGAGCTTTTCTTTCCTGCATTGAGGGTAGGACAGATTTAGTGACAAAATTGGGCAAAGGAAGAAAATAAAAACTGTACAGTGGAGAAACCTGGCAAATGTGACTTTAACCAAGTGATAAAGGTTAACGTTATCAGTGATGTCATGGGGATATCATGTATCTCTATGTGACATGATGAGAAAGCTACTTCACTTCTATGGTATTCTTCCCCAAAATCTGTAACCCCAGTTTAATTGTGAAAACATCAGATAAACATATATGGGCGACCATTCTACAGGATACCTGACCTGCATTACTCAAGATGGTCACGGCCATGAAAAACAAGGAAAGTCTGAGAAACTGTCACAGACCAGATCCCCAACAGACCAGAGGAGACTGGGAAAATATAACAACAAAATGCAATGTGGTACTCCAGAAATTGGGTTCTGGAACAGAAATAGGACATTAATGAAAAAGACTGGTAAGTTCAAATAATATACCAGTGTTAATTTCTTAGTTTTGACAAATGTACCATGACAATGTAAGATGATAACATTTGGGGATAATAAATCTGGGTAAGGCAAGCTCTGTGAATATTTCACTACTTTTCTGTAAATCTGAAATTATGCAAAAATACAGGTTTGTTAAAAATATATATATTAGGTTTTGACTACTGAAACCCTTGCTAGAGTCATACCATCTTTGAAGGACAATCTGATTTCAATGCTAGAAAGATGCATTTGTGCTTGTCTCCCTCGTTCTGCATGTTAAGTACTCCAGGAGACCAAGAATAGATTTCAGTCATTAGAGATGGCAAACCAAGACCTCTGCTCAGCACTAAATGTTTTTAAAAGCAAAGAACCAGCAAGAGTAGAGATTTATACATGAGATAAGCCCAAGATTGCTGCTGACCTTGAAGGACAAAATAGATGAATCTCTTTGGCTCAATATATAAACATTACACATTTGCTCTAGGTAGAAAAGGTGGTATATTGAGGCTACATAATTAAATATTTTCATTAAAATTACATAACAATTGTTATAACATGCTGGAAAGTTCAATGTATTCTAAAGAGTAAAAGAGTCCAGGACTATGTTAATTAGTGTAAAGGAAGGGAATAATATTTTAACTGTAGAAACCTAAGAATACATGGACTTAAAGCTACACTGCAATATTTGGTAGTTAAGACAGCAATTGTCAGTCACATGGCTATAAACTACATGCAACACAATGTACCATGCAAATACAGAAGTAAATATGACAGTGGAATAATGTTTCTTTTCCCTTCATTAGTGGTTAGAAACCACTACATGCAATATGAAACAACATTCACAGAATTTTAACTTTCAAATTTTCCAAATATGTTAACTGCTTAAAACCAAATTTAATTAAAAAAAATTGAGATTCAATTATGAAATCTTAAATTGCCAAGAAAAGCATATCAATTATGAATAAGTCTTTTCAGAAAGACTGCCTTATATCTGGAACTAAGCTGTCTTATGGATCTTTAAAAAATCACAGTTTACAGTCCTTGTTCTTTAGTACTGTTAATCTTGATAGAGTTGTAAGGTATATTAATTCCTAACAAGTAAATCTATTTCAGTAAGTGTCATGCTTGATCATTACTTTTTATGCCCTGATTTCAAAGAAAGCAAATACTTTTTTACAGGTCAATTCACACAAATATAAATTATTTTTTCAGTTTGTGAAATTCACACAATGAAAGATCTTATATGGGATCACCATTAACACATAGCCAAATGAATTCAACTTAGACCTTTTAACTTTTATGAATACTGAAAAGGATTAAGCAAAGCAATTTCAAACTATCCAACTTTTGTTCCAGAACAAGCATGTCTACTCACTGTGAAGAAAGGTGTCTCTGGAAAGTAATATCAGATCTTTATTGTTTCCTAATATCTATTATTCCCAAGTAATGTGATTGAAGAAAGCAAACTGAAACAAAGGTAGGTTTTGAATTTCATTTTTCAGCATCACAAGATTACTATGTGGGAGAAAATTCTTTTCTTTCTCTTTATCATTTTTTCCCCTAAATAGGGGACTAGCTGCTTGCCTCATTGAGAATTCTCCACACAGCTCTACATGATAAATTTTCTCAGGATTAACAAGTTGTAATAATCAGAACCTCAAGATACTTCCAAGGAAAATAAAAATAGAGTAAGATGAGACCCAGGGTTAGACATAAATTTTTCATTTTCTAGAAACTGAAAGGCTGAAATTACTTTATAACATGAAAAATAATTCAGAGCTGATTCAAATCCCAATTCTTGTATTAAAATATATATGTTAAAGGAGCTATTTGGTATATTTATGTGTCAACTTTAAGCCTGAAGTCAGCACTGGTAGCAGACTATAGATGTCTTGAATGTTAAAAAAAAGTGAAGGTACAAATACATTCTGGTGTAGTATTGCTCTTTTCAAATACATTTTTCTATTTTATTCCTTCATACTGGCATAATGAATAGTGCTATTGCTGTTTAAGATTTAAAACAGCTGCATTTCTAATTTTGGCAGATTATGAGGGATTTTTATATGGGCTGCATGTTAAAAGCAAATAAATGACATGCCAACCAGCAGAATGAGAGTGCTGGGCAGATGGTGGCATGGATGAGTTACTGAACTGAAGTGCCATGCGCCACCAATCATGGAACAAAAGGAATATCTGGCAGATTTTCAAGTGAAGCCCAATCTTTTACCTCCAACAAAAATTATTAATGTCCATGAAGTCTTCAGATAGCCATTTAGTAGCCATCCTGCAATTGGCTTTGTTAATGTAGGCAGCTTTCAATGACTTTTTAATGATTGTTGATATTGAGAGCATGAAGTATTCTGCCTTTCCTTCCTTTCCTCCTCTAGGATCTTTTGTCTCGTGTGTGTGTGTGTGTGTGTGTGTGTGTGTGTGTGTGGTGTGGGGTGTGTGTGTGTGTGTGTGTGTGTGTGTGTNCGACCCAGATCTCCGGGAAATTAAAAAAAAAACACTGTGAAAGGAAAAAGAGCCAATGTCATGTGGATAATGAAGTGTCAACCACCGAAAAATCTCAAACTGTTTTACAGGAAAAATAAAAACTATTTTTCCTATAGTTATAGTGTTAGGGTTCTCTAGAGAAAAAGAAGCAACAATGTGTGTGTGTGTGTGTGTGTGTACAGAGAAAGAAACAGAGAACTGAAAAGGAAAATAAGGCAAAAAAGTAAGTGTTATGATTTTTCCCATTACTAAGAAGATTGGCACTGCATAGGAAGAAGTCAAAAGGCATTCCAATACGACCTCTTACTAGAAAAGTGTATCTATCCACATAAAACTAATATTGATCAATATTGGCCTTCATTGACCAGTCTTGATTAATAAATTTTTAAATCTACATTCAGAATGCTACTATGTACATTTACCCAAAACCTAGAATTTCTTTTGTGAATAAACACCAATGAATTTACCAAAGAAAAACCTGGCTTTCAAAAGCACATTTTCATATGAATCAAGGCAGCTTATGAAGTATAAGAATAAAGTTATATGACTGTTTTTTAAATGAATATTCTAGAATTTATACATTTAACTAAATGTTGTTTTTTCTAACTTAGACAACATCCATTGTCAGTTACTGACATTTTATAATATATTGTATGTTTCTTTAAGCCATCAAAACTTACACCATGTATTTTGAAAAAAATATGAGATAAAACAGAGAAACAAAGCCATTCATAAATGGTACAAATAGTCTATATATTTTATCATAATACTGTATTGCTCTTCCTGATCTATTTCTTTTTCTCCTTTCTACTTTTCCTGTATCCTTTCTTTCTATGATGATTTTAGAAAATCCTCATGTCCTAGCCAATGTGCTAGATACTTTACATTATTACCAAGATCAATCCTCAGTTTGAAGATCAGGAAACTGTGGTACTCAAACACTAAATAATTTTCCTATTGCCACACAGCTAGGAAACGGGACAGCTATTAGAATTAAACTCAGGCAGGTTACTTTCAGACCTGTTCTTTTAATCAGTAGGGTATTCCATGTAGCAAATAATGAAATAAGATAAAGAAAATTTAAAACCCTAAAGAAATGGGAATTATGCCAAATACAAAAAGTTAGTATAATAAAAGAGATGCAGTATTAACTTGTATCATTATTAAAAGGAGTCTACAAATTAGATTTGAGAGTCCAAAACCAAAGCAAAAACAAACATTAGATGTAATAAGAGTAATATTACTCATAAAATAGAGCTGTTCTGGGTACTAAAGTATGAGGAATTTGTGCTGCAAAGTAATCACAGGGTGACATCGTAAACAATTTCTTCCACAAGACTTCCATAATAAATATGCTACCAAAATTTACAAGTGTATTATTTATAACATCATTCAATATGTCACACTGAAGGTCATTTTAGTAAAAGTATTTCTGCAGGCTGTGCATGTGTGTAAACAATGTCATCCAGGTTTATAGTCTCTTTGGAGTAAAAATTTGATTTATCTAGATGCTCTGTTCAATAGAACTTTTTTTGATAGTGAAAATGTTCTATATCAATATGGCACCCAATAGCCACATGTCTCTATATACTTGAAATATAACTATTGTGACTTAGGGATTGCATTTTAATTTAATTTTAATTAATTTAAATGTAAACAGTCACATATGATTAAAAACTACCACACTGAACAGTGCAGATCTAGAGGAATGGTTGCACTGTGTATCTCTCAGCCAATTCTCATTAATGGAATTTCAGACTTTTATAACAAATAGACAAAATAAAAAACAAAACATCGTTATTCTCTAGTTTAAGCCTCAAGCACAAGAAATTTGTGCTGTCCAACTCAGCAGAAAACCAAAGGTTTTGTTCAAACATTCTAACTAAAAATATCACCTCTTTATTGAAGTGAGCCAAAATAATACCTACTTGCAAGATACTATAATTGCTTAAAACATTTTTCATATTATTGTCAGATTCTATAACTCATCTATTTCACTATGTCCTATGTGTCAAGCCTTTATTTCTGACATGAATTCTGATTTTTTGAAAATAAATCCCAAATAATCCAGAGTCAAATTTGGTAATAAGCCATGTATGTTTTAGAGGAGAATTTATGTAAAAACACAAAAACAATAAGCTAATGCCTTACTATATTTTTTAAGAATGACTCTTATATTAAAAGTTCTGTTGTGCCATCAAGGTCCTAACATGGTAACACTTAATTAGACTAGAACATTAAACTTCCTTTCTAAGAAGCAAATATAAGAAATTTTTAGTTTCACAGTAAACAGAGAATAGAGATAAAAGTCCCCTTTGTGTGGTTTTCATTGCCCTTGTGTTCTTTTCCTGTTTATATTGGTGACAGTTATAATACTGTCTTCAATTAGCATAGTAATAGATGAAAAGACAAGAGGAGAAACAATAATTTCTGGCTGAAAATCCACTTGCCAGATGTTGAGCAACTAAGCCTTAGGCTAATTCTGTGTGAAGAGAGGAGCTTGATATGTCCTTCCATGAAAACCATGGTATGTACTGCTGACAGAGATCTACGGAGATTTAGAATCCAGTTCTGGAGCACATGACTCAACTTTTTCTATAGGCCTTGCCAGCTGACCCTTATGCAGGGACATCTGTTCTGCTAAATGGATAAAACTACAGAGTTCCAATATGGGGAGCAGAAGGGGAAGAAGGAAAAGCAGGATAGGGCAGCCAGACCTCAGGATATCAGTCTTCTTTCCTTCCAGACTCTGAAATAGAAAGGCCAGGGCCCGAGGCCATCTTCAGGGCCACCTCTTAGGAGCTGTAATGAAGATATGAAACACAGAGGTTCCAGAAAGGAAGACAATGAATAAATAGATGAAGTCAAATGAGATGAGTATTGGGGGTACATAGAAAAGGAGCAACTATTGAATATATCTCAGAAATAGGGCAAGAATATTTAGGAAGAAAAGAGCGATGGTTGGGAAAACTGATTCAAGGAAGAGTGAATTTAGTAAAATAGCAAATGGTGTTATTTGGTCATGGTGATAAACACAATCTAGGAGTCACAGAAATTAAGAAAACAATTGGTATTCCATGAATTAAGTCTCATTTTGCATGAGAAATACTGTGAAAGATATTACAATGTTTTAAAAACAGGACTGTTTAAAATAAACAATTACCTAAAAGATAATTTTTTATGACATTTAGGTGATAACAAGAGTCCAGGAAAAAAAGAATTAATCAGATGATAATATTAATTTTACCAATAGATTAGGTCAAGGAGAACTAATGGTAGACGCTAAAATTCAATTCCTATACAACAACATTAATTCTTGGATATCATATATAGGACATCAATTTAATCATTTATGTATTTGTTGGTTTGTCCATTTCACTGATTTAAGGATTCATTTTTTCACTCAATAAATAGATATTGATTGCATGTGATATACTAGATACTAAAGATTCAAATATCAAAACAAATCATTCTTATTTCAAGAAATATGTAGTGCAGTGGTGTGGAGGTGGGGTGAGAAGACTCAGTACTTTTGGCACTTTTCACACTTGGCACCATCTTGTGAAATGCTTTATATTTATTCTCATGAATTCTCTAGCCCAACCATATATTGGAGATACTGTTAATGCTATTTTACAGGTGATGGATCAAGATTCAGGGAAATGAGGTGACTTGCTGAACATTATATGATAAATAAATGACAACTCTGGAACTGAAACCAAAGTATTGACTGAAAATCAACTACTTATTAAATTGAAGCTATGTGGAGATATACTATAAATATGATGCATATGTCTGAGCTAATATATATGAAGCACTTGGAACAGTGTGTAACACATCATAAGTGCTATATGTCCTTATATTAACATCACTATTATTATTATTATTTGTAAAAGAACATGAGGCAAGAAATGAAAACCTAGGCAAAACCATTCAGGACATAGGCATAGGCAAGGACTTCATGACTAAAACACCAAAAGCATTGGCAACAAAAGCCAAAATAGACAAATGGGATCTAGTTAAACTCCAGAGCTCTGTACAGCAAGAGAAACTATCATTAGAGTGAACTCACAGCCAACAGAATGGGAAAAAATTTTTGCAATCTACCCATCTGACAAAAGGCTAATATCCAGAATCTACAAAGAACTAAAACAGATTTACAAGAAAAAAACAAAGCCATTCAAAAGTGGGCGAAGGATATGGACAGACACTTTTTAAAAGAAGACACACATGAGGCCAAGAAACATATGAAAAAAATGCTCATCATCACTTGTCATTAGAGAAATGCAAATCAAAACCACATTGAGATACCATCTCATGCTACTTAGAATGGTGATCATTAAAACATCTGGAGACATCAGATGCTGGAGAGGATGTGGAGAAATAGGAACACTTTTACACTGTTAATGGGAGTGCAAATTAGTTCAACCATTGTGGACGACAGTGTGGTGATTCCTCAAGGACCCAAAATAGAAATTCCATTTGACCCACCAATCCTATTACTGGGAATATATCCAAAGGATTATAAATCATTCTATTATAAAGACACATGTACACATATGTTCACTGCAGCACTGCTTACAATAGCAAAGACCTGGAACCAACCCAAATGCCCATCGATGACAGACTGGACAAGGAACATGTGGCACATATACACCATGGAATACTATGCAGCCATCAAAAACGATGAGTTTGTGTCTTTTGTAGGGACATGGATGAATCTGGAAAACATCATTCTCAGCAAACTGACACAAGAACAGAAAATCAAACACTGCATGTTCTCACTCATAGATGGGTGTTGAACAATGAGAACACATGGACACAGGGAGGGGAACATCACACACTGGGGTCTGTTGGGGGGAAAACAGGGGAGTGATAGAGGGGGTAGGGAGGCAGGGGAGGGATAACGTGGAGAAATTCCAGATATAGGTGACGGGGGGATGGAGGCAGCAAACCACATTACCATGTGTGTATCTATGCTACAATCCTGCATGATCTGCACATGTACCCCAGAACCTAAAGTACAATAATGTGTATATATATATATATATATGATAAAAATATACAGTATGAAAAATATAATGCAGCAGAATGCAAAGTGTGTATAAAATTTTCATATGAAATAAGCGGCTTCAAAAGACTTTTCACTTCAGGGTTTTTCTTATTCCCCAATTAACCTGGAAAGAATTTCTTCCCTCTGCCTTGATACTTAGGAGTGCTTGAGAAAAAAACAGATGAGAAGCAATGACACAATAGTGCATTGCTTCTCCATCTTCTCCCTGGAGAATCCAATTATAAGGAGATAAATCACCAAGAAAACTATCAAAGTGAGGAAGAGTGCTCCAAGCACAATATCCCTATTGAAGTCACAAGCAGGGAAAAGTGGGAGTCTATGGAAACATTCTAACCTGCTTGCTGTCTGCATTCTCTTCTCTGAGAAAATGATTTAGTGTGGTATAAAGAAATTAAAATTGGGTTGATATGGTTAGGCTTTGTGTACCCGCCCAAATTGTATCTTGAATTGGAATTTTCTCCTGTCAAGGGAGGGAAGTGGTTAAATTATGGAGGTGGTTTCCGTCATGCTGTTCTTGTGATAGTGAGTGAATTCTCATGACATCTGATGGTTTTACAGATGGTAGTTTTTCCTTAGCTCTCACAAGCACCCCTCCTACTGTCATGTGCAGAAGGTCCTTGCTTCCCCTTCACCTTCCACCATGATTGCAGGTTTCCTGAGCCCTCTCAAACCATGTGGAATTGTGAGTCAATTAATCATCTTTCCTTTATAAATTACCCAGTCTCATGTAGTACCTTCATAACAGTATGAAAATGAACTAATACATGGGTTTACTTGAAAGAAAAGAATGGGAAGAGAATATTAACAATCATAAAAAGGAAATGCTGAAGACACATTTAACATAAGCCATACTTGGGAGAAAAGAGAAATGACTTGTCTTTTCACATTTAAATTTTCCACTGTTCCAAAACCGCCTGCAAAGATAATTGCAACCGAAGTTAGATAAACTTGGTTCCATTCAGCCTGTGACATTTAGATGTCCAAGTAGAAACACAAAGAAATATAAATTGAGCATTAAAGTCCAGGTCTTATAAAACCTTAATTGCTCAAGTAGTAGTAGGGCTGAGAAGGTGTTGCCCATAATTAATACACCTTTCTTAAAAGCAAGCAAACAAAAATTATATCTGTGTAATATACTTTTGAAAAAATATTATTGGGGTTTTTATCTTCTGCCTATATTTCAGAGATGATAAAACATTGCCACATTGCTAACCAATGTATTATATCTAAGAGAAATGAATGTAGCTGTTACAATGCTATACAAAATCAGTAATTTGCACTTTCCATAAAAGAAAAAAGAAGCTTAATTAAATGTTATTACCACATATCTTTTTCTGGTTTATGGTTTATGCAATGAATCTTAGTAAGAGAAAAATCTACTCATAAGAATCTCTTGAATATAGTAACCCTAAGACACTATTTCCATTTTGATGAGAATTTTGGAATTATTATGGGATCCTGGTGAAGTAGTGTCACTGTTATATTGTCTTATATTTTGTATTGTAACTATAGAGAAGAACATTCAGGGTTTTCTTAACTTCACTAAAGTTTGAGTATATGAATTAAATATTTATATTTTTATGAGAAAGAGGATGTCAATGGTCTATGATAAAAATCATCTCAATGGTTCCTGAAGCTCATTGCTATTTTTGCTGTTACTAATACCATCAATGGTCCTCTGAAATATAAGCTGTCTTATTGTAGAAGGAATTCTTTGAACAAGTCCTCAGCTATTTCTCTTTACTTGTTCAAGTTCAAAGGACTAAATAGTATTGAAATGGTATGAATAGTGACTGAACACAGATTCAAGCTCCCCACTATCTGCAGGACGTAGGCAAGTTACAATTTATATTCTATAGCTTTTCAAATATCTGACTTCTCTACTTCCCAGAGTCACTGTGAAGAAAACAAAATTACTTATATAAACTGCTTCAAAAACCTGTGATATTATGTAAGCAAAGATTTCATACTTCCTAACTCTTACTTGTCTATGGCTCAAATCTTCCCCTCTGTGTAGAGAGACTGGATCATCCTCTCAGACAATTTGTTCCATGGACATGACCCAGAGGAGTATCTCCAGAGTAGTCCACTGAACTAGGACTCAACAAATGCTCAGAGGAGGGAAAAAGTATTCTGTGAGAAGGTGAACTTGGGCATGACCTTGGAGAGTTAGCATGCACCAAAGTTTTGAAGACTCTTGCAGTAAATAATTGCTTTAAAGTTGTTTACCTAACATTTCCCAAAGTTAACAGATCAGGATTCCCTTTTGTGGTATGTTTAGTAAGCACACACATCACATTTAAAGGCTGCTTAGAATGTGAGGATAAGAAGCAATCTTAATAGCTTGCATTTATTGTGAAGTTACTATGTACAGAAACTGTCTGATGAGCTTTACAAGCAATATTTTAATTTATGTAAACAGCTTACAATATAGGTGCTAGGGTTATCCCCATTTTATAGATGAGGACAAATGGGTGCAGAATGATTACATGTCTTGGCAATGATATAAGTAGTGAAGAATAGACAAAGGATAAACTCAGATGTTCTGGCACTGGAAATTATATCCTATCATCATGCCTAATACTTCCAGAATGGAAAAAAAAAATAGAATGCATATAATGTTAGCACTGTATAATACTTTCATCTAGTAGAAGCTTTTTGTTTGATTAAAGAACAAAGAAAAAAAAATTCCTGAAGCCCAAAGGTTTTGCAACTTGTACAAAATCACAAAGAAAAACAACACTACCTTCCTGAGAAATTAGTTATTCGGCCCCTCAGGTATACCTGAACCATTTGGCAAACACATTGAACAATATATGGAAGGCAAGACTTGGGGTGGGGTAAAATAAATGTCATCACATTCTCACATAGCTGTACCTCTCCTGAGAGTTCTGTTCATTTTTTCATTCCTCCTTAATCAACTAAATCAAAATGGTTATTATATTTGTTTCATTTTACTTCTAAAATATTTCTTGACTTCTCTGCCTCATTTTCAGCTCTTCTGTCATGACCCGAGAAGAGGCCCACACCTCTTCTGCCCGGACTATGGTATGAGCTCTCTAATGAAGCTCCCTTCTCCTGATACTAGGGCCAAATAACTAACTACATGTACAAAGGGCTTTTTTAAAAGTTATAATACAAGATAATCTACTCCTAAAACTATAATGAAAGAAGCCCAAGAAAAACATCAATTTTTTTAACCCTGAATGAAAGAAGGATTCAACATTTATCTCTCAAACTTTTAAAACTGTGACTTAATATGAGAAATTCTTGTAGTACTTTTTTAGTCACTATTTAACTACCTATAAGATACACACCCATATGTACATAAACACACACATATACACACTAATAATTATTAGAGATCAAGCCAAAACCAACCAAACAAAAAGATTTTGAGTCATGTAAATGTAGTCCTGTTATTAATTTGATCTGTTAAGGCTAAATTATCAGGATTTGATAAAGCTCCATCATGAAGAAGGCTTCAAATACATTCCATGACCTTTATTTTACAGTTCAGTACCATACACTTGAACTTGACTTTGGCTTTGGTAAAAGAAATGTGCATTTTCAGTGTTTTCCTACTTCGTAACAATAGTAAGAATTCTAGTCCTTTGTTTAACAGAGAATTTGCCAGTAGTGCGGATAGGTGGGGTAAGAAACTTTCATGCAGTTGTCATTTTTTTCCTCAATAACCTAATCTATCTACTCATGAGCAATCTTTTCCTGGCTTACTGTGTTTAAATGTACTAGCTCACACTAGTCATGTTTTACAAAAAGAAATGGAGGGAGGAAAAAAATCAGCAAATTAGCCAGAAGCAGCTTGGTTAGTTTTCACTCCCAAAGCAGTTTAAAGACAATGAAAAGTCTGAGCAGAAAATGATATAGGCAAAGAAAAAAAATTCTTGATGTTGTCTGAATAAATAAAAGTATTTAACCTTGAAATGTTTTTCCTATTTTTTTCCTCTCATTTTTGCTGTAGTCCTATGTCAGAAAATGTTCCTGCTGGTAGAATGTTAGTTAAACATAAAAAGAACCAGGTTAGCTTTATGTCAAATTACAGAGTAAAATTTAATTTGTGATAAGGAAAAAGAAAGTTTGAATAAAATTTAACAGTAAAATTACAGTCTTCAGAAGGAAAATTTCCACAGCTTGTTTATTCCTTTACCCACTGCAGTTTTGGTGAAACTGATGCTTAACTATACCTCTAGGAAATAGCATCTGTCCCAGGGCAATCAGCACCCATCCTGTCCTCCTCCAGAACTGGGTCAGGAGTGAATATGTAATCCGAGCTCCCCTGCACCTATAGCCTGAGGTGTCCTAGTTGCTATCATTTGCCTTGCCTCAAATTATAACATGGGACAATCCTGCTCACTTGATATATCCTAATTTCTCTTATGTGGGCCAAAAGAATGCACGGCAAGAAGACTTGAAGTTCAGTTTACTTTTGAGAGTATATCTAGAAATAATATTTTTACAAAAAAATCAGTATTTTTACAAAATATTGTATATGTGGTAACATTATTCTCATAGCCAGTAGTCAATAAATGAACTCATACATGTTTATTGAGAACCTCATATCTATGGATAACAAAAGGATGAGGAGGGGGAAAGACTGTTGAACAATGGTTAGGCCAGGTGAAAGTTGGATCTGCATTTACTCAGGTAGGCTGGGAACTGTGTGTCCTATGTGGCTCAGGAAATAAATGGCAAAAATGGGTGGTAAAGTAATTCAGATTAGTAACAGGTATTGCAGGCCCTGCCCGTGTATATAAGGTCAGTGAAAATGCATCAAAGTGATGTATGACATGGATATAATGAGCCACATGCTATGTGGAGAAAAAAGAAAGGGAAAAACATAGTCAACAATGGTAGGCATTTAGTGACTAAAATACAGTAAAAAGGACAGGGAACAGGAATGTGTGCTTGGTAGATGGACAAGCTAGAGTACGAGGAGAGGAGTGCTACCAAGTGGAGATTTTGAAGCTGGAGACTTGTCTTATTGGTGAAGTCAGGAATGGCACTATGGGTGACTGATAACAAAAATTAATAATAAGGAATCTGAGGAATCATAAACATGCATGTTAACAAAACCAAGGATCAATGGGCGTATAAAATGGAAAGTAAGATTAAGAATCTAACACTGATTATTGCCATACATACATGGAAATGAGTCTTTAAAGAAAATAAATCACTTCACTGCAAAGAAGGTGACATAAATAATTAAAATAGACATCTTGGACTAGAGGGTGGCTGGATCAGGATATAACCAAAAATTTCAATGAAAAATCAGAATAGGGCCATATTACTCAACTCGTCAGCTAAGAGTGGAGGAAAATAAGCAAAGCCTTTTGGAAATGGAGCATCACCTTCAGGAGAGTCAAGTTACAAGGAAGACAGACAGGGAAAAAGAAAGGAACATCAGGGCCTAAAAAGACTAAGGGAAAAGAGGTTAAAAATATGGGTAAGAAACAGGGTTGTAATAGAGAGTAGTAGGATGGTTTTAAAAGAACTATTTTAAACATAAACATTTATTGAGCAAATCACAACGCTAAGCAATAGAGTGGGAGAGAAGCTGGAAGAATACTGCTGCTGATGATTATAGGTAAGCTCAGGAGATCTAAACATAATTAAATGTGTGTGTGTGTGTACAATTGATAAACATAATTGAACAATTTAAAGGGTCAATGACATTGGAAAAGTGGCACTATGTCATACAAAATGAGAATTAAACTGTTACAGAATAGCTCCTTTTAAATACCAGCAAAATAGCTGGTAAGATTAAGGGAGCCTTTCTGGAGTCTGGTACTGGGAGAGCAGGAAAAAAAAAAAAAAACAGGGTGCTCTTAAATGCCCTCTCAACAACTGTTAGCCAGGGAAACAGGAGAGATGGAACATAAAGGGTAGATGGCAGGGGAGATGGGACATACACATAATGAAGTTCTCAATTTGCAAAGATGGGAGAGGAAAAGCAGAACACTGTTCTCATGCAGCAAGGGAATTCTAGAGGGCTACATCAGGTCAACATGAGGGAAGCGCAGGTCTGGCTCATTAATGCTGGGATAACATGCAAATAAGCAGTCCTCTCCTACATAAATACACCCACACACAGGTTGCATTCAATTTGTCTGCTACTACTCTAAAGTGCTTGATAACAAAAGTAAAACGGAAAGAATAATACATCATATTTAGAAATGCAATATTAAAAATCCTCATGTATTTCTGAATGTTGCCACAGGGCAATAGGACTCATAAAACATATTACATTATTTACCAAGCAGCCTGGCTATGAGTTTAATATGAATTATGGCATGATTTCCCTGAATAATTAATTTAGTGTTCAGAAACAGGAAACTTAGAAAACAACACGTCTAGTCCTTGGTTTCAGGAGGTGAGGTGCAGTAAGCAAATGTCAAAAGAGCCAAAGGAAAGGAAAAAGGAAAACCCAGCCAAAGCAAGTTACTTCTTAAAAAAAAAATCAAAGCTTTTGCTTTTATAGTTTGTTTAACAACTAGCAATCCTATAGACAATAGAAAAATAATTACTTTTGTCTGGCATAAAAGTTTTGTTTATAGGATCCATCTACACAATAAAATTGTGGCAATCCCAGGACCTCGAACAACTGTAGGCAAACAATTAAGACAAAAAGAGAACTAGATTGAATCAAAGCAAAGTGAGTGAAACAAAGACAAATTGAATTATAATTAGTGTACCCAAGTATGGGGCTCTAATCGAGTGGAGGAACTTGAAGAAATGAAGTTGAGAATCTGTAATGCTACCAGACTTCCTGTAGTCAAAGGGATAGTAAACAAAGACAGCAGGAGAGAAGAAAAGAGCAACGTAATCTACGTTTTCAATAATTACTCTCTTTTTAACAAAAATAAACAGTAAAATTTTGGACATCATTATCATTCCATTGAGCATCATTGTAAGGATCTCCACTCTAACTGTTAAGCTCTCTGGTGCTTTTTTAAAAACGTAAAAATATATCCTTTTTTTTTTTAATCTGTTTGGATAGGCACAGTCCTATTACTAACTTCCAAATCCTAAACAAGAAATACAAATGCGAGCAAAGGCAAATACAGCCACTTCTGAGGAACTGAGTTAACTAGCGTCACATGGCATGAGCTAACCTGCTCTAACTCCTGGGCTGTGGCTTCCTCCTTGGCCTTGGCTTACCTCATAGCTATTGGACTTTTAACTTTAATAAGACAATGACTTCTTAGCCCTGGTGTTATTTCTTGGCTTCAACACATTCTGTACATCCGTAGCCCTGACAGCTAATTTAGCTTCACTGTTGGTGAGTTTCTTGTTTGCTTTTGCCGCTGTCCAAATGATTCAAGGTGCTGAATGACACCATGTGTATGTTGCTAGGGGCTGAGAAGAGGGCAGTAGGAAACAACAAGTCAGGAGACATGATTGGAACAGTACTGGGTGTAGACACAGCCAATCTAAGGGAAGCTTTTTGTTTCCCTTTCTCATGTGGACAGAGCTCCAACATCTCCTCTTGGAGCTGAGTTTGATGTATGCTTTTTATGTTTTTTTAAAAATCATATGCCCAAGAATTCTTCAAATACAACTTCTGCTCTATGGATAAAGCAAACGTATAAAAGTATACTACCTGACAAGACCACTTCAATAAGATCGCCTTCCTGTATATCACTGGCCGTTTTCACCAGCTGAAGGATGTTTTCAGAGGTAGGGTCATGGCGAAAAAGCAGGATCTTATCATACATTCCATAGAAACCACATTCAGGGAACTGCAAATACAAATAGCATGAGAGTTTAAACGTCAAAATCCTTCCAAATATTTTGTTCTAAATATTTCAGGACACAAATAGAAGCTAATTAGAAAAGTTCAAAGTATCTAGATCATTAATTTGTTTTTTAAAAAATGGTAGGGTTGATATTGGGAAGACTCCAAATCAGAAACAAAGAAATTACATAGATCATGGGGGCAGTGGTCAAGTGGTTTTCTAACTAGAGAGCAAGAAAAGAAGAGAATAAGATAAGATTAAAAGAAGTTCTGGCAGTAAAGTGGTCAAGGTGGGAAGAGGTGTGCACTTTCACATGATTTAGGGCAACCCAATAACATAAAAATGGCAGTCGCTTTATTCCAAATTCTATTACACATAATAATGGCAATTTGTTTGCAAAAACCTGGGTCTCTCTGTTTTGGCATATTCAAAAATAAGAGATGACTCAATAAATCTAAACATACTCTGTATGTGAGCAGTAGCTTTATCTAGGCCCTTTGATCAGGAGATCGGGGAGGCAACCCAACTCTCCCTTCTCCTGCTGCCCCTACTACATTCCATTTGGTTTTCATGCAATCTGTCAATCCACAATCTCATGAGCAGTGTAAGAAAGGTCCATCTGCAGCAGCATGGAGGGTTTTCATTAAAGCAAACAACCTAAGCTAATTTGGTATGTAAAAAGGGCCTTTTTATTGTAATGACTTTTTCACATAATTATTGAAGATTGCTATTTCTGCCATAAACTGACATTTGTAATGTAGTGGGAAAAGATGCAAACTCAGGGAAAGAGAAAATTATCTTTCTGCATCCTGGAACTGATGAGGGATCTGACACTTATGTCAATATAGGTGGACTTTAAGAAACTGCTTTTGGGAAGAAATGTCTAGAATCTATTATATTCTGGAGATAAAAACAATACAAGTCTCTTTCTTTTTCTTAGTCATAAAATTAGGAGCTAAATTTATGTGAATCATTTTATACGAACTAAAAATAAATATGAGAACATCTCCTTGCTCTTAGGAGTCAGTGCTGATGACCAGGCTTAAAACTATTTCTGCATGTCACTTAGTGAAGTTAACTTCCTTAAAAACATACACACACACAACAGCTGAAATGATGTCATTGCTTCTACTGTGTTAATTAAAAGAAAAAAAGACGTAGTTCACTTTTTCTTGGAAATATCTCCAATAATACTAGTAAAGCACAAGAAAACAAAGAGAAAATCAAAATAACATTTTCTCTGCTTTAAAAACAATGCATACCTCATGCACTATTTTAAAAATTAACTTTATTGAAGTATTACATGACATGAATTGGATATAAGTGGATAAATCTACATGTTTTGACAAATATAAATACTCATACAATGAAAATCACAATGAAGCCATGAGATATTTTCATCAACCCAAAAAGTTGTATTGCAATCTATGCAAACCACAATCTTAATCTCAGGCACAGAGCTACTTTCTGTCACCCTTGTTTGCCTTGTCTGCCATAGAATTTAAGGTAAATGAAATCACACAATATGTTATATGTACCCTTTTCTGGCTGGCTTGTTTTTCTCATTATAAGGTTTTTGAGATTCATTCATACATACTGCTTTTGAGTTCTGTCTTCTTTTATTACTTATTAGTATTTCATTAAACGGATCTAGCATAATTGTTCATCTGTTCACCCACAGATTGACATTGTTTTTTTTTTCCAGTTTGCAGCTATTACAAATAAAAATGCAATGAACATTATGTACAAGTGTTTCAGTGGGTACATGTTCCCATTTCTTATGGGTAAATATCCAGAAGCAGCATTGTTGGGTCATACAATAAATGCATGTTTGAGTTATATGCCTCTCCTTAATAAATATAACACCACATTATGTTTATAAGTATAGCTTTATCTTAAGCTTGCAATTCAGGTAGTGAGGGCCTTCCAATGTTTTTTTCCTTTTCAAGATTGTTTTGGATACAGGATCCCTAAATTTCCATATATATTTTAGAAATGCTTTGTTGATTTCTACAAAAAGTTCTGAATGAGTGGCCAATAGAGTGGCCCATAAAGCCCACTCAATCATGTATTTCTTTATAGACCATGCTTTTGCTAATATATCTTTGCATAACTGAATATAACACAGATTTTTCTCCTATATTTTATTCTACACATTGCATTGTTTAAATTTTTACATTTGAGACTATGATCTACTTTGAGGTAAGTTTTTAATAGGGCAAAATATACGGATTGAGGTTCACTGTTGTGCAGACTTGGTATTTCTTCCTTAAATGTTTGGTAGAATTATCTGCTGAAGCCATGTGAACCAGAATTTTCCTTGCTGGAGGGCTTAAAACTTCGTATTCAATATCTTTATAGTATACTTTAGACCTCAATTTCCTCTTAAGTGACTTTTGGCAGTTTGTTTCTTCACAGAAAGCCATCCATTTCATCCAAGTTGTCAAATTTATTGGCATAAAGTTATTCATGATTCCCTTACTACCCTTTTAATAACTATACAGATTATAGTGATGTCTCTTCATTTATTTCTTATATCATTTCTTTTTTTGTTTAGTCTGGCAATAAATTTGTCAATTTTTTTCAATTTTTCTTGTAATGAACCAGCT
Source organism: Cebus imitator (assembly GCF_001604975.1). Classification (NCBI taxonomy): domain Eukaryota; kingdom Metazoa; phylum Chordata; class Mammalia; order Primates; family Cebidae; genus Cebus; species Cebus imitator. The sequence goes on from NW_016107419.1 coordinate 4,060,462, forward strand.
TTTGTTACACGGGTTTTCTCCATATTTTTCTATACTTAATTTCATGGGTTTCTTTTCTTATCTTTATTATTTCCTTTCTTTAACTTTAATTTGTTCTTTTCTTCCTAGATTCTTATGGTAGAAGCTTGTATTACTGATTTGAGAGATTTGAGACTGTTCTAATATGATCATTCAATGCAATAAGTACTTCAGCAATATTTCACAAATTTTGATAAAGCTGTATCTTTATTTTTTTAACTCAAAATATTTTCTCTCATATCATACATAAAAATAAACCCAAAATGTATTAAAGACTTAAATATAAGATCTAAAACTGTAAAATTACTAGAAGAGGTAGAGACAACTCCCTGACATTGTTCTGGACAATGATTTTCTTTTAGTATGACCCCAAAAGCACAAACAAAAAAAGCAAATAAAGACGAATGTTGTGACATCAAACTAAAAAGCCTCTGCACAGCAAATGAAACGATCAACAGAGTGAAGAGACCACCTGTAGAACAACTCAATAGCAACAAAACAAATAATCCAATTAAAAAATGGACAAAGGATCTGAATAGACATTTCTTAAAAGAAGATATACTAATGGCCAACAGGTACATGAAAAATTGCTCAATATCACCAATCAGAGAAATGCAAACTAAAAACAACAATGAGATATTATCTTACCCCCGTTAAAATGGCTACTATAAAAACAAAACCAACAGATAACAAATATTGATGAAAATATGGAGAAAAGAATGTAAATAGGTACCATCACTATAAAAACATTATAGAGGTTCTTCAAAAATCTAATAATATAACTACCATATGATCCAGCAATCTGACTTCTGGGTATCCATAGGAATATCCAGAATTGAAATGAGGAACTCAAAGAGATAACTGCATTCCCATGTTCACCACAGCATTATTCACGATAGCCAAGATATGGAATCAACATGAGTGTCCATCGATGAATAAATATATACAGAAAATGTGGTGGACAGATACAGAATAGAATACTATTCAATCTTAGAAAGAAATACTAACATTTGGGACAACATGATTTAACCTGCAGAATAGTATATTAAGTGAAATAAGCCAAGGACAGAAAAACAACTACCAGATATGGAATCTAGAAATGCTGAATGCATAAAAGCACTGAGTAGAATAGTCATTACCAGGGGCTAAATGGTGGGTGAGTAATAGTCAGGGTGATGTTGGACAAAGGATTTAAAATTTAATTTAGGAGAAATAAATTCAAGAGATCTATTATATAATGAGGTGACTATAGATAACACTACATTATATTTTTGAAAGTCACTAAGAGTGTAGAAAAATTTAAGTGTATTCACAATAAAAAAAGGTAAGTATGTGAGGTATGCATATGTTAACTACCTTGATGTATCCATTCCACAATGTACACATATTTCAAAATATGATTCTGTATATGGTAAATATACACAATTTTTGTCAACTAAAATCATTAATTAATTTTAAATATATATAGTCTAATTTCCCTTGTGAATTTCTCTTTAACTCATGGATTATTCAGAAGAATGTTGTGTAATTTCCAAATACTTAGATTTTTTTCCAGATATCTTTAGATTCTTAATTCCCAGTTTAATTCTGTTAAGGTCCAAATCCTACCTTGCATAAATTTGACACTTTTACATTTCCTAAGATGTTTTATGGCCCAAGAGGTCAAACTTGGTGAATATCCTATATGCATTTAAAAATAATGTGTATTCTGCTGTTGTTGGGTGGCAAGTTCTATAAATGTCAATTAGATTAAGTTTATTGATAGTGTTTTTCAGATTTTCTATTTGCTTAATGTTCTGTTCTATAAATTAAATATTGATGTCTTCACATACACTTGTGGATTTTTTTTCTCTTTTTCCTTTCAATTCTATTATTTGCTTTAAGCATTCTGAAGCTCTGTTGGTAGGTGTGTAAACAATGAAACTTGGTACATTTTCTTGAAGAATTTATCCGTTTCATATTATGTGGTGTCTCTCTTTAAATTTGGTATTATTTCTTGTCCTTCGTGACAATACAACCATTTTAAACTTCTTTAAATGCCATGCTTCCGTGGCATTATGTTGTCATTCTTTTAATCTCTGTGTCTTTATAAACTTGTTGTACACAACAAATATATGTCTCCCTCATCTTTTTGTGCAGTCTGACAATCTCTACCTTTTTCTTTCTGTTTTTTTTTTTTTTTTTTTTTTGAGACCAAGTCTTGCTTTGTCGCCCAGGCTGGAGTACAATAGCACAATCTTGGCTCTCAGAAACCTCAGCCTCCCAGGATTAAGCGATTTTCCTGCCTCTGCCTCCCTAGTAGCTGAGATTACAGGTGCGCACCACCACACCTGGCTAATTTTTGTAGAGATGAGGTTTCACCATGGTGGCCATGCTGGTCTCAAACTCCTGACCTCAGGTGATCTGCCGACACTGGCCTCCCAAAGTGCTGGGATTTTAGGTGTGAGCCACTGTGCCTAGCCAACAATCTTTACCTTTTAAGTTGTTTCTATCATTTATATTTTAATGTATGTGCAACTAAGGTTATCACCTTTACGTTTTTGTTGTTTGTTACATCTGTTTTTTGTTTCCTTTTTTCCTTTTCTATATTATTTGATATTGAGAATTTGTTTGTACTTTACTTCTTTTTATCTTCGTGCCTGGTTTATCACCCAGCTGTACTTCCTTGTATAATGATCTTATCCTATTTCACATACAACACAATGACATTAAAACTGTATAGTTTCATTTCCCTTCTTTCTTCCTTTATGCTATTTTTCTGTCTTTTAAATACACAAATGTTAGAAAAACTAAAATAGAATACTTTTTGCTTTAAACAATTATTTTTAAAATAAATTTTAAAATAAAAAATATTTTATTTTACTATTTCTGCCACTCTTTAGGGATTTGTATAGATCCAAGTTTTCACATGGTATCATTTTCTTCCATCTGATGAATTTTCCTTAGTATAGCTTGATGACAAAAATTTTTCTCAGATTTTCCCTCTCAAAGTTATGCCAGATGTAGGTGACAGGGGGATGGAGGCAGAAAACCACAAAACCACATTGCCATGTATGTACCTATGCAACAATTCTGCATGTTCTGCACATGTACCCTAGAACCTAAACCTAAAGTGAAATTATATATATATATATTTTTTTTTAAAAGTTCTTATCTCATTTTTTAGAAAGCTATTTTTGTTGTATATAGAGTCGTATGTTAATGCTTTTAGTCCTTTAAAATGTAATTCCCTTGTCTCTTGCTTTGAATTATTTCTGATGAGACGTATAGGTTATCTGATCCCCTGTTTGCAAGGTTTTTTTCTTCACTAATTATTTTAGTGTTTTAATCTTCATCAATGACTTTAAGCTATTTGATAGTGATGTGCCTTAAAGTGATTTTTGTTGTTGTTGTTATTGTTTATCTTGGTTGAGGTTCACTGTGCTTTGATCTATAGGTTTATAGATTTCATGACATTTAGAAAGTTTTTACCATCATTTTTGTCTTGTTGGGAGGTTCAGTTTAGATAATTTCTATTGCTGTATCTATAGGTTCACTGATGTTTTCTATTGCAATGTCGAAACTACCATTTAAGTATATGGTTCTCACACTGCTATAAAGAAATACCTGAGGCTAGGTACTTTCTAAAAAAAAGAGGTTTAATTGACTCACAGTTCAGCATGGCTGGGGAGGGCTCAGGAAACTTACAATCAAGGCAAAGGGGAAGCAAGGCACCTTCTTCACAAGGCAGCAGGAGAAATAAGGAGCAAAGGGGGAAGAACCCTTACAAAATCATCAGATTTCCTAAGAACTCACTTCTTATCATCAGAACATCCTGGGGGAAACTACCTGTGTGATTCAGTTACCTCCACCTGGTAATCCTCTTGACACATGGGGATTATGGGGATTACAATTCAAGGTGAGACTTGGTTGGGGACACAAAGCCTAACCATATATACCCAGTAAATCTTGCATATAAACATTATATTTTTCAGTTCTAAAAGTTGTGTTTGGATCTTTTATATGTGTTCACTTTTTCTCCTGAGTATGTTCATGTTTTCATTTAAATACTTGATTTTTCTATCAAGTCTATCACCTTTATCATTTCTGCTCTGTTTAAATTAACTGTTTATATTCTGGTTTTGAGTCATACTTTCCTGCTTTTTTGGGGGGGGGGTTGGACTCTTGCTCTGTCACCCAGGCTAGAGTGAAAAGGCATGATCTTGGCTCACTGCAACCTCCATCTCCCGGATTCACGCAATTCTCCTGCCTCATCCTCCCAAATAGCTAGGATTACAGGCGCCTGCCACCATGCCAGGCTAATTTTTGTATTTTTAGTAGAGATAGAGAAGACTTTTTGTCATATTGGCCAGACTGGTCTCAAACTCTGGACCTTGTGATCCGCCCACCTTGGCCTTCCAAAGTGCTGGGATTACAGGCATGAGCCACCGCATCTGGCCTCCTGCTTTTTTATATGTGTACTTTGTAAGTTAGATGCCTGATATTATAAATTAATATGAGCAGTTGGACTTTGTTGTCTTTTCTTAATGGATATTGGTATTTGTCTTGGCAAAACATTAAGTTAATTGCAGATCAGTTTTATCCTTTCAAGGCCTATTTTTAAGCTTCGTTAGGACAGCTCTATAACAATCCCTTGTTCTAGGGATTTGCTTATTCCTAGTACCAACGACTCTTTGAACATTTCCAAATATTCTCCCAAGTGTTTACGGAATGTCCTCCTATTTGCTTGATGGAAACTCAAATGTCTCTCAGCTCTATGAGAGCCCTAGGAAGTGATCATTTCACAGCTTCCAACAGCTGCTCTTTCTCCTGCCTTATAGAGTTCCACCCTATGCACACACAACTGCATTCAATCAAATACTAAACTACATCCTTACATAGATTTCTGGAGCTTTTTCTTTGTATAAGTCCAACCTTTCCATTATGACTCCGCCAAAATCCTGTTGGCTTGGTCTCTCTGAGCTCTTATCTCTGTCTTCTTTAAGCAGCCAGACAATTAGGCTCTGCTTGGGTTCTCACTTTCTACACTACCACTCTGGATCCTGCCACTAGGCAGGAAGCTCAGGTGTTTGTAGTACTTATCTTGTCTGTTTACCTTTTTCTGAGGGATCACATTACTGTACTGTATATTGGCCAATGTCTAAAACCGTATTTTATAAATTTTGTATTGTTTCCCTATTTGTTTAGAGCAAGAGGACATGTCTCAAACCAGTTATTTCCCATGCAGTTTCAAAATAGAGAACAGTAATATTGCCTACTCAACACTTTGACTATTTAATTCTATGCAAACTGCATTTTCCAAGAAAAGTGAAAGAAAAAGGCAATTTCCATAATTGGTAAGAGTGCATTTTTAGGATTAGCAATAAAATGAAATAAAAATATGAAATGTATGAATTATATAACTCTCAGACTACAGTTTGAGCTACAAAAGTGGTCCCTGATTAGAAAACAAATACTTATTAAAATGCAGGACTTTAATTAAGACACAGGTCCTTTTTCCATATCCTTTCCCAAATCTTGGGTAGCTAATTCTCATTTAAAAGAGTAGAAAAATACATTCAAGGGATTCAGTGTTTGGGCTAGGGTAAGAAAATAACAGCTGGAGAGAAAGATGAAACATTGCTCAACTTTTTAGCGACTTCTAACTCATGTGTTGTCAATTTGCTTCTGTGATTCAAGAGTCAGGTGGGAAAACTAAAGAGGCTCAGGAGACAAGGGCTCTACCAGCTCAACACCATTCCAGTGCAGTCTGGTCTCATTCACATGCCTCTTGCTTTCTTCAAGGACCTCTCTATATTCCATTTCTCTGTTTCTGTACTGCTGACATTTGAACCTCACATTCTGTGTTATGCCTTTTTGTAAAACGACAGTTACAATGTAATAAATAATGTGGTGTTCAAGTCAGGCTTAAGTGCCTCACATCCTAATTATTATTATGTTTCTTTCTAAGGGTGGCTGAGAAGACATTAAAAAAATTAGGTAGAATAATACCAAAATATGGTGCACATATTAAAGCTATCATTTAAACATTATATTTTTCAATGAAGATAGTGTTATAAGTGATCATAAAGGTAATCTGTGCAATATCAAAATGACTAAAGAATGAATGTTCTCTCTTCTATATCCATCTTACTGGTTCACAGACATGGCTCTTTTCCCTCCAAGCCATTCAGAAACAGGTTGTAGAGGCCTATGAAGTAGGTCACACATATGAACACAGAGGCCTAGCTTCTGAGGACAGTTGTCATGGTAGCAGAAGCTGAAGGTTTACATTTTTTAAAATTGTTCCTTTTATTATTAAATAAAAATATGCATATTGGTCTTTAACTGTCAAGAGAAAAATCTTAACAACACATCTGCCTAAACAAGCTATATGCAATAAAACTTACCAAAATCTTACTTTAAAATGATGTCCGGATGGCTAAAAGTATACTGAGAACAATGCCTGACAACTGAAAAGAAAACATATTGGGGGAACACACTCAGAACAGCATGCCCTAATTTGGTCATAATCATCTATTTTTATGTGAAGGTGTGTGAGCTTTGAAATCTGAAAACCCTCATTAAACAGGCTTTCAGAAAGGTTCAGAGGCTTGTAAACTCAGCTGGAGCTTATTACAAGATCAGTTGTGTGTTTCTCAGAGGCTTTGTGGTTGTGAGTGCAAACATCTGAGATAAGTGATTTCAAGCTCTCTCCAAGCTTGAATCTAACAAAACTGGCCACTGTGAAAATATGGCCAACAATCCAGGCACTGGTCCTAAGCTTGTTAATTCCACCCTATGCTGGAAACCTGTATGCTGTTGTGTGTATCATTTGGCATTTCTGACCACAGAGCACAATTTACTGTTACATTTCACTATAAATTCATGGTTGGCCTGACAATGTGCTCCAGAGTAGAATAAATACATGTTTTAATGAGTAGCTGAAATGTGACCTGGCCAACGGGAAACCTAAGGAACAAAGGGTGCTTTTCCATAAGTTAGGCCAATCACAAAAGGCAAGCAATACTAGGAACAAATTAATCCATGACTCAGTCAAGTGGAAAAAAAGAGAAAGAGAGACTATGGCCCAATTAGGAAATGAAAATACTCTGGCAGTTTACTTTTGCTAAAAGGTGAGGATTCAACAAAAGTCCTGAAATTAAATTATTCTGGTCAATAATGCAATATATCAGGCAGTTGGATATTGCAGTCTTAATAAGTATGATTCTCAAGTCGTTTTCCAGGAACTCTTCCTTCCCACAATAATTAGTGACATGACTGTTGGCTCTTAATGACCGAAGAAATTTAAAAGATACTTTCACTTTCTAATAGGGCTGAAACCCTCTTGAAGTGTTGTCCCAGGAGTAGATGGACAATAAGGACACATTGTGTGATCAACTGTTTTAACAAGAGTGCTTAAAAATTGGGTGAAAATTTTCTCTTTTTTGGTGGAGTGGTTCTAGCATTCAGCTGTAAGGGACAGTCCAGCGTTGTTTTGAAAGTGGTAGATCCCAAGGTCTACTGGATCATTCAGACCCAAGACAGTAATCACAAACTTGTATTATTAACTTCTGTCCAGGAAATAAAAACATCCCCTTTTTAACCACCTTTACAATTTAAAAAATCATTTAATATCAGTATATCAATGAAAAAACAGCAAATACTTATTGAACTGGGTGATTATCACATACACAGCATTATAGCTGTAACAACAAAAATGTATGGGATGTTAAGTTTAAGCCCACCAATAGCATTAACACTAGAGTTCCACTTAGAAACCACGTTATAAAGTATAAATGAAAGGAGGAAAAGAAATGTGAATAATCTATTATTATTTGGAGACATTTATGAAGTTTCTTCAAGTTTGGGTACAGGATTTTATTTAATAATTTTTCCACACTGTGACCACATAGCTCTGTATCTAGTTTCTGAATGTAATCTTAAGAAACAGAAACCAGAAAAATAAGACTTTCCTTTTCCTTCCCTTTATTCCACTTTTCTCCCTCCCTTCTCCACCTATGCCAATTCCTTACCATCACCACCATCTCCTGCCAAAGTAGGCAGAAAATGAATGGTGTTCTACCATACAATAACTAAAAGCCACCATCGAAGACAGGGCTTTCCCATCTCTCCTAGTGACAACTTACACTTCAGATTCTTGGTTGAATTACAGAGGTCTCTGTCCAGAAAATCTGATTTTTGAAGATAAATCTGTAATACCTATTACCTATTTTCATAAAATATTCTTTAAAATATTTTAACTTTTTAAAATTTTTTGAACCCATTTTACTTTGTTATTTTCTGGGCCACAGACATGCTGTTCAAATGCAGGTAACTGAGAAAATCTCACACCTTGCCATGCCCCTTCTGTAGTTCTTTGTTTCACACCAGTAACTGCAATAATGTAAACTTCTGTTCCACAAGCCCAATACTTCTTCTTTTTTTTTTTTTTTTTTTTTTTTTTTTTTTTCGTTTTTTTTTTTTTTTTTTTTTTTTTTTTTTTTTTTTTTTTTTTTGCTTCTTTTTTTTTTTTTTTTTTTTTTTTTTTTTTGAGACAGGGTCTCACTCTGTTGCTGAGGCTGGAGTGCAATGGCACAATCTCGGCTCACTGCAACCTCTACCTCCCAGGTTGAAGTGATTCTTCTCCCTCAGCCTCTGAAGTAGCTGAGATTACAGGTGTGCTCCACCATGCCTGGCTAATTTTGGTATTTTTAGTAGAGACATGGTTTCACCATGTTAGCCAGGTTGATTTCAAACTCCTTGCTTGAAGTGATCCCACAGCCTTGGCCTCCCAAAGTGCTGGGAGTACAGGCATGAGCCACCATGCTGAGCTCCAATTCTTCTTTTGAAAAGGAATGCCTAACACCAGGTGTCTATCAACTTCAGAAACCTTCAAGGTCCAAATTTAGAAACACTAAAGTCACTTTAGTTAGTCTTCCTCTCTTCACTGTATTGACACAATAACTTCATTTTCTCATTCAAGACAGGACTTTAATTTACTCCACTCTGTTTTCCTAAAGGCAGAGCTAGAATCTGACCCATAGACTATCTTCTGCTTAAATTTTTTTAACCACTCTTCTTACTATTAAGTTCAAAATCTGATTGTTTAAAAAACTATTTTCATTCACAATTTTAAATTTGGACCTTAACTTTAATCCCTCTATTTCCATTACAGAAAAAATAAAATAAAATAAATGGGAAAAGATATATAAGATAAAAAGAAATGTGTTTCATTAAAGAAAGGTCTGCTTGGAATCTTTTGAAATTAAAGTTTTGACTGAATGTGAAATGGAAGATTTTGGTTACTGGATTCTAAAGATTGTTGTACTACAAGACATAGAAATATGCTTATAACTTGAACTCGCTTAACCTTTTGGGAATAAAGCCAGATTATAAATCCTTCTTTCTTGGGCATACAAATATGTTGATGTTTTGTATCAAGTATTGCTAAAGAAGTCTAATAAATTACAGGTTTCTCTTTAAGGCAACAGATACCAGAAGTGACTCAGTGAGATACTTAATAATTGGCAAAAAAAAAAAAAACTTCTTTTATTTTAATTTGAATAACATGTCATCTATTAAAAAGATAAAAGCAATCAAATGACTTAATAAATCATTAACTCTAATGCAGCAACTTCTGTGTATAGACTTCCTGGAGGTAGTTTAAATCATAATTTTGCTGTATATAACTTTTAAGTTTTAAAATAAGTGTTCATATCAAGCAATTACAGGAGGTAATAATTAATGAGAGCCTCACTACGGTTGTGTAAAAACATATTATCATGCATTATACCCTGACAGATTACTAGTTAGTGATAGCTATTAGAAGTCTTAGTAGACACTTTGAAATTATTCACACAACAATAATTAGGCATGTGGATGTGCAGCTTGGAAATGAAAAAATGTACTTCACACTTCACAATCTTTGTCTCACTCTGAATAAAACTGTCACTATAGCATAATGAAGATTTTTTTAATTTCAAAAAGGCTAAATGTTTGTTAACAAATTAAAAATAATAGACACATGTACTGAACAAAACGAAGGCTATGACAGCAACTAAAAATGTTTAACCAAAAGTTAATAATCATTAACTTTAGAGAAGAAAACTCATTTTAGAGATGAGTAAGTTGATGTCCAGAACATATAAAGGAATGTATTCAAGGTGGCAGTGCTAGGTAGTGCCAGAATAATAGCTAAGAGCTAGCCTCTTGAATCTTATTCCTTGATCTTTCCTCTCAGTTCTGCTTCTCTTAGAAAGGAAATACAGAAATAATGGCCAAATGTCCAGCAAACAGTGATTCAGAACTGAAATCACTGAGCACTTTTCTTTGCCAGAAAGCCCTGGACATAGGCTTTTGGATTTTGAAGAAAACCAAAGTAAATGATTTAATGAGCTCTGTAGCAGCTGTTCCTGGCTATCTTCAGTTCTACTATTCGACCCAGAAATCCCATTACTGGGTATATGCCCAGAGAACTATAAATCATTCAACTATAAAGGCATATGCACATGAATGTTCATTGCAGCACTATTCACAATAGCAAAGACAAGGAAGCAACCTAAATGCCCATCTACGACAGATTGGATTTTAAAAACATGTGGTACATACACACCACAGAATATGATGCAGTCACAAAAAAGAACAAGTTCATGTCTTTTGCAGGACGGAGCTGCATGCCATTATTCTGAGCAAATTAACAGAAACAGAAAATCAAATACCACATCTTCTCCCTTAAAAACAGGAGGTAAATGATGAGAACTTATGGACACAAAGAAAGGAACAACAGACACCAGGGCCTAATTGAGGGTGGAGGGTAGAAGGAGGTAGAGGAACAGAAAAAAATTCTTAGTACCTGGGTAAAATTGTCTATACAAAAAACCCTCATAATACGAGTTTGCATATATAACAAATCTGCACATTTTAATTTTTAAAATAAAAATTAAAAAATAAATAAAGCTCACTGTGACTATTATCATAACTAATGTTTATAAACTTGCCTTTCAATCATATTTCTATATTTTACACATTTATGTATACATATATGACATGTCATATGTATATACTTGCAAATATACTTATACTTGTTTGTATGTTTATGACTTCACTGACTGTCTTCCAGGACCACTGCAGGGACTGAATGAATAAACATATGTAAAGTAATTACAATCGGGCCAGACCCAGAGTAAATGCTTCATAAATGTTTCTTGTTATTGTAAGTAGCCATGACCTTGAGAACTTCTTCTAGGCCACTCTGTTTTGGTTAAAAAACTTCAGGTAAGGAATGACATAGCCACATACATTAGGCACACTCAGTGGTCTGATATTTTTGCTTGGCTTCTATAGCTTCAATACCACTCACATGATTTCAAATTGGCTCTACCTAAGTCCCCAAAACTAAAAAGGCTAAAAACTAAGGTTTTCTTAACTTCCATTTTATTAATTTTAATAATATATATATTCATTATCTCTATATATCTTGTTTTTCATCAAAATTAACCTATATTCAGTGAAAAATTAATTTTTTAAAAAAACCCTTTCTTTTGTTAATATTATGACATTTTTGCATTAATCCACGTATTGTGCTAGAATCAAACAAAGGCCATAGATTTGGATGCTGGCATTGGTTCAGTAGAATTCCATTGTTCTGACTGTGCTGCAAATTATCTGCTGGTTCCAAGGATAAAAATCTCATTTCCCGAAGCCAGATCTCCAAGGAGCTGGTGTATTTCTTTCTTCTTTGTACTGATAAGAGGGCAGGCATCTGATTTAAAGGATCAAAATGAAAACAATTTCTCTCATTTACTTTGATGTTCTTTGAGACAGGGAAGAATTTTTTCTCCTCTTGTAAGATCTATATGGCTTCTGCGAAAAAAATGCTGTAGTATGTAGGAGAGGAAGAGAGAGCTAAAGACAATAAAACCACCTGCCACCCCAACATAAGTGGCATTTATTATTTTGGTCTTTCCATTGACTCCCAATGGCCAGATGTCCTCAGCTAAACTAACGGCCAATAGCAGATTTTGGACCTGCCTACAGAGATCTTTCTATGCTTATATTAAAAGGATATCTGCAAAAGTTCCATGAATATCTGTGATGTTTGGGAACTAGATTCAGGTTAGTAGGTCATAGAGAAACGTCTCATACTTTCAGCAAATCTGACTAATAGTCTGTTGCTGTCTCTCTTAAAGGCAGATATAATTTGCAAAGACTAAATCTAAAGAGCAGTGAAAAAGATCAAGTTACACTTTACGCCATGAAAGGCCGAAATAAAGAATAAGATACTGAAAAAAAAAATCTATAGATGTTCATGTTCTTTGCTTCAGGATACAGTAAAAAACGAATATCAAGGTAAAATATTACACTGTGACTATGCATAAAATAGTGAATTCCTTTCATTTTTCATACATATAATCAATAAATACATACCTATGCTAATATAAAATAACTTCAATTTTGTTAGAGAAACAATGGCAGCTTACCTATGAGAATGTATTATTACCTTGTGACATAAGTTATTCCAATACAAGTCTGTATCTTCATTTTATTTGGTAACTGGGAACACAGTAATAAACAATACAGACAAAGAGCCCTTACCCTCGTAAAGGTCTGAGATATGCTTTGTTTTCCCTGCCTAAAATTCTTGCGTTTCATAAGATTGCCACAGTCAATCCCCAAAAAGCTAACATCTTGACTTTCTTCATCTTACTCCCTTTATATTTCTGTAATCCAATTTCCTCATAATCACAAGAGTGTAAAGGAGCGAGAGTGAGAAATGTTTTAAGCAAGACATTTTGAGAGAAGTTTCTTTGCCTTTAAAAAGGGCAGAACAAATTGTCTCTGTTTGCACCATCTCAGGCTGAAATCTCTTTAAGCTGACAAGCAACTTCAGCAAAGTCTCAGGATACAAAATCAATGTGCAAAAATCACAAGCATCCCTACACATCAATAATAGAGAGCCAAATCATGAGTGAACTCCCATTCACAATTGCTACAAAGAGAATAAAATATCAAGGAATACAACTTACAAGGGATGTGTTCTCCTCTTCAAGGAGAAATACAAACAACTGCTCAAGGAAATAAGAGAGAACACAAACAAATGGAAAAACATCTCAAGCTCATGGAAAGGAAGAATCAATATCATGAAAATGACCATACTGCCCAAATCAATTTATAGATTCAATACTATCTCCATCAAGCTACCACTGCCTTTCTTCACAGAATTGGAAAAAACTACTTTAAATTTCATGTGAAATCAAAAAAGAGCACAGGAATGGAAAATCAAACACTGCATATTCTCGTTCATAAGTGGGAGTTGAACAATGAGAACACATGAACACGTAGAGGGGAACATCATACTCTGGGGCCTGTCGGGGCACGGGCGCTGGGGGAGGGATAGCATTAGGAGAAACACCTAATGTGGATAATGGGTTGATGGGTGCAGCAAACCACCATGGCACGTGTGTACCTATGTAACAAACCTGCATGTTCTGCACATGTATCCCAGAACTTAAAGTATAATAATAAAAGAATCTATAAATACATACATACATACATACATAAAATCTCCACACAAGCTCTTCGGAGGCAGGGATCTCATCTTATATCACTTTAGTACCTTGTCAGCACTATGTCCAAAATCAGTAATAAATGAATGTTTTCAGGAAAAAAATAAAAAATAATAAAAGAAAATAGGGCAGGACAAACTCCTCTTGAGAGAAATCTAGTTTACAACTGAGATACCTGAGAAATCTAGGCTTGTGAATAGGCCAGCAACTGGAAGTTCTCAAAAATCTTTATTGTTTTCTAGAAAAAACTGGGAGTGTAGAAGAGGCTGGCTGCATGAGTGTGTATCATTTCATCTAGATTTAGTCATGGTACAAATTTCCATGCCTTTTCACTGGAAGGGAAAGAAAGGATGTATATAAAAATTAAAATTGAAACATTTGAATTAAACATGGTATTTTATATATCTAGAGAGAGAGAGAGAGAGAGAGAGAGAGAAAGAAAGCTAGTTTGAACACAGAGAACCAACAAGACGAGAACCAAAAACAAATGTGATGTCTCACTCTAAATTCATAGAACATAAAATTCATTAGTGGAGACAAGAACATGTTAGGAAATAGAACATCTTGTCTCACAAAACTTCAAACACAACAATCAAAATTCAGATTGCAGACAAAACATTCAAGATATATTGCACTTCAAATTCCACCCCATTTATAGAAATACTCCTCACAAGAAGGATCTGAGTTCCCTGCATGCACGCTCCCTTGAATAGACTCCAGGCAGGCTGTCTGCCCAACCTCTACTCTCAAACCCCTCTCTTTAAACTGCCAATCAATGCCCTTTACATCGCCAGCTTCATGGGTAATTCTATTTCCTCACAGACATTTTAGCAGCATGTGACCCGGTGGATCACTCCCTCTTTCAAACAACACACTTTCTTCTCTTGATTCCAGAATAGTGTATTCTTGTGTCTTTCCTCCCACTGGACTGGCTATCACTTTCAGTCACTTTTACTGAACCCTCTTCTTTCCAGTCTGTACACGGATGCTGGAGTGTTTAGGACTCACTCTTCAGAAAGTTTATTTTCTCTATTTGTCATCACTCTCTTAGAGGATCTCATCCAGTCTCTAGACTTTATCATTTATACTCAGGTGACACAAATTTCTAACTCTACCATTGAGGCTCCCCTTAAAACACAGACTCATCTATCTAACTGATACACCATCTCTGCTGAGATATATCTATAAGGTATCACATATTAATATGTTCAGAACAGAGGTCTTAATTACCAGCCCCCACTGCCCCTCTTTGCTGCTCTCTTCTCAAGAAATGTAACTAACATCCAGTTGTTCGGTTAGAAACCCTGGATTTATTTTTGAATTTTCTTTTTCTCTTTCACATATCTAATCTGTCAACAGATCTTGCTGCCTGTACATTAAAAGTACAATATACTCCAAATCCAAAGTTTGTTAGCATCTCTACTGCTGTCTCCCTAGTCCAAGCCATGATCTCTCCAAAATCCTAATAACTGCACAAGCCACCTGCCCCTACTCTTGCCCCCAGCAGTCTACTCTACACAGAGGAATAATTGGAATCATTCCTTTTTTTTTTTTTTTTTTTTTTTTGAGATGGAGTTTTGCTCTTTTGCCCAGGCTGGGGTGCAATGGTGTGATCTCAGCTCACGGTAGCCTCTACCTCCTGGGTTCAAGTGATTCTCCTGCTTCAGCCTCCCGAGTAGTTGGGATTACAGGTGCCCACCACCACACCCAGCTAATTTTTTGTATTTTTAGTAGAGAGGGGGTTTCACCATGTTGCCAGGCTGGTCTCGAACTCCTAGCCTCAGGTGATCCACCCATCTTGGCCTCCCAAAGTGCTGGGATTACAGGCGTGAGCCACCACACCTGGTATGGAGTTATTCTTTTAAACATGCATCAGATCAAAGCCATCCAACAGCTTCCCTTCACACATAGAATGATCCCAAAGTCAACCAGAGCTCATAAGCTCTCAACGAAGCTATTACATCTCCACCCTCATCTTCTTCTACCTCTCTTCCTCCACTCTGGCCTTATTACTGTTTTTCAAATAAACGATTCCACTTCAGGGCCTTTGTGTCTGTGGCTCCTCCACCACCCCAGGATTGCGACGTTTTTCCTCTATATTCACATGGCTAATTCCTCATTTTGCTCAAGTGTCACCTCCTTAGAGAGGCTTTCCCTGGCCATCCACAAAGAAAATAACAGTTCCTCTTACTCATTTCTGTTGTCCTGCTTCCTTTAATCAGATAAGTCATCACTACCTATACTTCTATGATATGTCTATCTTTTACAAAAAAGTATTCTGTCTCTTAACTCAAATATGGGTCCATTAGAGTGGGGACTTCTTCCATCCTAGTCACTGTTTTATCCCAAGAGACTAGAACAGCATCAGGTACATAGTACATGCTCAATATATATTGTTGAATCAATAAATGAATGGGTAAGTAACAACATGAGCTGTTTTATCTCACAGATTATTAAAGGAATTAGTTAATTATTATTGCTATTATCTTTGAGACAGGGTCTTGCTATATTACCCAGGCTGGAGTGCAATGATCCAATCATAGTTCACTGCAATCTTCAACTCCTGGGCTGAAGCAATCCTCCTGCCTCAGCCTCCTGAGTAGCTAGGACTACAGGCACATGCCACCATTTGCCCGGGCTGGTCTCAAACAGCTGGTCTCAAGTGATCCTCCTGCCTTGGCCTCCCAAAGCACTGGGATTACAGGTGTGAGTCACCTGCACCATGCCCATTTTTTAAAACATTACCAACCCAAGCAACACTGCAAACAGGCTCATATTTATAAATAAAGGTTTTAGGCTTCCTCTATCTGGAGACATTTTAAGAAAATGATATCTAACTATCTATAGGTTTGAAGAGACTATCTCTCTTCCTATTCCAATTCCACAATTAAAACATTTCAATGTCCCTGTATTTACTGGGACAGTCTGTTCCTCTTCAACTCTTAAAATAAAAGCAGTCTTTATTTTTAGAAATCAGGATTTCCTTTTCCTGCAGAGGTTACAGCTCAGATACATTTGTGCACTCAAATGTTTACGATGACTTTGGCAGACTACTCACACTAAAGCAGTGTACTTCCCCAGTGTGGAACCTCCAGGTCTCCAAGGGACTCATTCTCATTTTTGGTGCCACTGTGAGAATTTCCTTCCTTGCCTTATCAGAGTATCTTGACCTTATCACCTCTAGAAAACTTTAGTTAGGGAAAATTGAATGCGCTTATTCCTAAAATCAGTAGACAACCCCACCATCTTGGCATGGTTCACCTTGCTAATTTATCTACTACCACCCATCACTCTCCCCTCAGTCACTCTTCTCCAAAATCTTCAACCACCAAGCACCTGGATTCATGGCCTTTGTTCTTACTGTTATCTTGGCTTAGAACATTCTTCCACATAAAAGTCCACTGGTACATACTGTCATCTGATTCAGGTTTCTGTCCAAATATTCTTCTATTATTTATCTCATTGTGTATGTATATCATCTCTCTGCTTATTAACTTGTGAGCTCATTTGAGGGGCGTGCTTTGGTTCATTGCTGTATCCCCAGTACCTAGGACCAGGCAAAGCTCAGAGCAGGCAGTCAAAAAACAGTCGTCAAATGAATGATCAATAAGTATCTGGCATATTTTTATCATCCTTTCCCAATCCTGTTCATTATTCACTGAATGAATTTTCACTTAATTCAGAACCTACTGAAAGTAGCCTATTTTGATACTGATATTAGAATATAATTTCATTTCTCAGTTATAAAATGATTCACTTTATTGATTTGGAAAACATGACTGGAATGCAAACAAATATTACTCACAGCTAACAAATATTAATATATTTTATTAATTTGTAAACTGACATATTTTAAGCATCTGTAATTATGTTTCACTACTTCTCTGGAATAATTTCCAAATTTTATTCTACAAGATTCTATTGTCAGTATACTGTAAGTGATTTAAACATATAGCTTTAAAAAGTTACATTAAAAAGATTACAAATCCTTAGAATGTTCCTAACACAAAGAAATGATATACACTTGCGGTAATGTATACCCCAATTACCCAAATGGGATAATTACACATTATATGCCTGTATCAAAACATCACATGTACCACATAAATATATATGCCTCCCATGTACCCATAAAAATTAAAAATTAAAAATTTTAAAATGAGGTACCCATATACAGTGCTAGGATGGCTCTAACAATAATAAAAACAAAAAGGAAAAATTAACAAGTGTTAGGATGTAAAGAAATTGGAACACTTGGACATTACTGGTAGAAGACTAAAGGAGTTCAATCATCATGAAAGACGATTTGTTGGCTCCTTGAAAAGTTAAACATATCGTTACCATATGACCCAGCAAATCCACTCCTAGGTATATACTCAAAAGAACTAAAAACAGGCACTCAAACAAATACTCATACACACGTTTGCAGCACCACTGTTTACAACAGGCAAAAGGTAGAAATAGCCCAAATGTCCATCAGCAAATAAATGGATAAGCAAATTGTGGTATACATATACAATGTAATATTATTCAGCCATAATAAGTAATGAAGTACTGATCTATACACTACAACGTGGAGGGGCTTCAAAAAAACTATGCCAAGTAAAATGAGCAAGATAAAAATGTCAAAAAAAATTATAATTTTTCCTTTTTTTTTTTGAGAGATCAGTCTCCCTCCGCCATCCAGACTGGACTACAGCGCCACTGGACTACTAGCTCACTGGTTCGCCTCCTGGGCTCAAACAATTCTCGTATCTCAGCCTCCCGAGTAGCTGGGATTACAGGAGCCTGCCACCACACCCAGCTAACTATAGTATTTTTAGTAGAGATGGGATTTCACCAGGTTGGTCAGGCTGGTTTCAAACTTCTGACCTCAAGTGGTCTTCCCACCTTGGTCTCCCAAAGTGCTGGGATTACAGATGTGAGCCACCATGACTGGCCAAAACTTTACAATTTTTCTTAAATATATATCCAAATGCACTCGATATACCTCATGTAACATGTCTGTGAGCACTATGCAATCTCACTAAAGAATTATTTGCAATAATTTCCCAATAGAAAATAGTCTGATTCTAGTAATAATTAGAGTTACAGCTCTAATTTATTGAATATATGTAATGTGCTATGATTTTGGATTTCAAAGTATTTAGGGAAAAATAAATTTAATCTCTACAACCAACCAAAATGCCTGCTAAATGAATTAAATATAAATAGTTAAATACATAAATTAGAGAGAAATATGAATGTATTTATCTGATTGGTGAAAGTCTTCTCAAATTACATAAGCTAAGAAGCCTTCTGGTTCAAGATGGCAGATGAAGCATACACATTAACCTTTCATTTCCATGACTGAAATAACAGTAAATTACAAAGGGAATAAATCTGTATGAATGTGGGAGTGGAGACAGATATCAACGGACCAAAACTTTTGATAAGTATTAAGAAGATGGAGATCTGACTGGAAAAGATCTCACATAGGCCCTCACCTCTTCTGTGCATATGTTGACTAGAAGCCCTGTCTACCATTTCCTTCAGTGTAAGCTTCCAGAAAGCATGGATATTGTCTACTCCATTCACTGCTGTATCCTTAGCACCTAGGACATGCCAAGCACATAATAGGTATTCAGTAAACATTTCACTATTAAATAAATATAGCCATCAATAAAAAATTAAAGAAACAAATTAAGATGAATCATCTTAACGTACTATGCCATCTTTAAAATCCAGTGCCTATTGCATATTAAGTTTTCAATTAAAACGTTCTGAATGAATGAGCACTGTGAACAGTGCTACAATAAACATGCATATGCATTTGCCTTTATAATAGAATGATTTATAATTCTTTGGGTATATCCCCAGTAATGGGATTAATGGGTCAAATGGTATTTCTGGTTCTAGATCCTTGAGAAATTGTCACAATGTCTTCCACAATGGTTGAACTAATTTACACTCCCACCAACAGTGTAAAAGCAGTCCTATTTCTCCACATCCTCTCCAGCATCTGTTGTTTCCTGACTTTTTAATGACTGCCATTCTAACTGGCATGAGATGGTATCTTATTGTGGTTTTGATTTGCATTTCCCTAATGTCCAGTGATGAGCTTTTTTTCATGTTTTTTGGCTGCATAAATGTCATATTTTGCTAAGTGTCTGTTTACAACCTTTGCCCACTTTTTGATGGGGTTGTTTGTTTTTTTCTTGTAAATTTGTTTAAGCTCTTTGTAGATTCTGGATGTTAGCCCTTTGTCAGATGGACAGATTGCAAAAATTTTCTCCCATTCCATAGGTTGTCTGTTCACTCTGATGATAGTTTATTTTGCTGTGTAGAAGCTCTTTAGTTTAATTAGATCCCATTTGTCAATTTTGGCTTTTGTTGCCATGCTTTTGGTGTTTTAGTCATGAAGTCTTTGCCCATGCCTATGTCCTGAATGGCATTGCATAGGTTTTCTTCTAGGATTTTTATGGTTTTAGGTTTTACATTTAAGACTTAAATATAATCCATCACATAAATATAACCAATGACAAAAACCACAGGAGTATCTCAACAGATGCAGAAAAGGCCTTCGATAAAACTCAACAACACCCCTTCATGTTAAAACGTCTCAGTAAACTAGGTATTGATGGAACGTATCTCAAAATAATAAGAGCTATTTATTTGGTGGGTGTGTCAGCCAGTATAATACTGAATGGGCAAAAGCTGGAAGCATTCCCTTTGAAATTTGGCACAAGACAAGGATGCCTTCTCTCACCACTCCTATTCAACATAATATTGGAAGTTCTGGCCAGGGAAATCAGGCAAGAGAAAGAAATAAAGGATATTTATTCAAATAGAAAGAGAGGAAGTCAAATTGTCTCTATTTGCAAATGACAGGATTGAATATTTAGAAGACCCCATCATCTCAGCCCAAAATCTCCTTAAGATGATAAGCAACTTCAGCAAAGTCTCAGGATACAAAATCAATGTGGAAAAATCACAAGCATTCCCATACATCAATAATTGACAAACAGAGAGCCAAACCATGAGTGAACTCCTATTCACAATTGCTACAAAGAGAATAAAATACTTAGGAATATATCTTACAAGGAATGTGAAGGACATCTTCAAGGAGAACTACAAACCACTGCTCAAGGAAATAAGAGAGGACAATAACAAATGAAAAAAACATTCCATGCTCATGGATAGGAAGAATCAATATCATGAAAATGGCCATACTGCCCAAAGTAATTTATAGATTCAATGCTATCCCTAGCAAGCTCATTGACTTTCTTTACAGAATTAGAAAAAAACTACTTTAAATTTCTTATGAAACCAAAAAAGAACATGTATAGCCAAGACAATCCTAAGCAAAAAGAATAAAGCTAGAGGTATCACGTTACCTGACTTCAAACTATACTACAAAGATACAGTAACCAAAACAGCATGGTACTGGTACCAAAACAGATCAGTGGAACAGAACAGAGGCCTCAGAAATAATGCCACATATCTATAACCATCGAATCTTTGACAAATCTGACAAAAACAAGCAATGGGGAAAGGATTCCCTATTTAATAAATGGTGGTGGAAAAATGGGCTAGCCATATGCAGAAAACTGAAACTAGATCCCTTCCTTACATCTTATGCTGGCTTCATTTTTAAGAACCCATAAGGGAATCACCAACTAAATCTGATTAGTTCACAGGCCAAAACATAATGTCAATTAACATAGTGATTAAATTTCACCTTTCTGTTTGTATGAAATCATCAAAGAGCAACCTAAGGTAGTTAAATAAGTAAAAAGAATATGTTTAGAAACAAACTTTTCTGATTTCCTGTTTTTTTCATAACCTTTACTTTCTATTGCTAAAATATGTGCGTGAAAATAAGATCAAGAAACCCAGTCATCTTGGCATTCCTACCACTTTCCTCCCAAATTCATATTAGGAACAGAGAGTGGGAGGTGTGCAGGATAGTTCTGCAGGCTGACGAAAATCTCTTGGTAGAAAAAAATGGGGACAGAGGCTATGTGACTGGAACAGGAAAAACATTGAAAGGGAAATAACAAGACAATAGAATTTTTAAAATATAGACAGAAAGGGGAAAAGTACAAATGGAAAAAGCAACTCAATATGCTTTAAACAAATTGAGAGATCCCAGAATGTGAATGGTGGTGTAGAAGAGGCAAATAAGATTGAAAAATAAACAAAGAGAAAGAAACAATCACAATAAAACAAATTTTACAGAGCTGGAAAGAAACTTCTGCCTGTAAAAATGATGACAATGTCAAAGCTTACTATGTCATAATGAGTGTCCACTCTCTGCAATGCTTGCCAAACCTTCACCTTAAGTAGCTGCTCATTTTCTCCACATTGTTGGTACCCTAGTCCTTGGGTAGCTCTATGTGTGATAGTAATTCTAGGTAAGAAGTCAACATCATCTACCTTAGGCTGGTTTTATACACAGTATTCTTACATACTCTGCCTATTTGGGCCTGCTTTTTGACTTATTGAATAAAACTGAAACATCACGTTTGCCATTACTAGCCAGACAGAACCCATTTCCCTTTCTTTTGGAAATGGTGTCTATGTCTACTCTCTTGCCTTTATTTTTCTCCCTTATTTCTATAGCTCATATCCTTTATCCTCCCCAGCCCAGAGCAAGCCATTACAATGTTTCATGTGTATCTTTTGTTTGTATGAGTATGTATTTATTTTCACTTACATAAATACCAGTATGTAACATATCACTTTGTTTCTTTTTAGCTTTTGAAATATATCCATATTGCCATAGCTACATAAACTCGTAACTACTACCTGCTGCATCATACACCTTGATGTCTAGTATATTCTACTTACCTACTTTTTCAATGATGTATACCTAGATCTCTACTAACTTACTGCCCAAACAATGCTGCAATGGATAGCCTGATGCATGCCTCCTCATGTACCTGTGTGAGAATTTTTGGATAACATATGTATGCAAAAGTTATAGTATTTATCTGTCTTAATTTAATGAAATAGTGCTAGACTATTCTGTAGGATGATGGCAACACACTTTTACCAGCAGTGCCTAAGGCTGCCTAAATACAAAACTTTTTGCCAACAATGGCTATTACCCAACTTTTCTAACTTTTTGCAGCTTAATTGGTGAGAGAGGATATGCCATAATTCCTTTAGTTTCCATTTATCTAATTACAAAATAATTTGAGGTTGTGGCATTAAAACTTTCTTCTATAAATTAGCTTTTCATATTCATTGCCTATTTTTATATATTACGAATAACTTCACCCATTTAATCATGTTTATTAACACTGTCCTTTGATAAGCAGAAATCCTACAGGTAATATCAAATTCATCAATTTATAATTTTGCTTACAAAATTTTGTTAAGATGGCCTTCTTCCAATTGAATTATAAAGGCGGTCTTCTAAATGATTTTTGATTCAATTTACAATTTTAGCTTTCATGTTTAAGTCTTTCATCTACTAGGAATACACCTCTGTATACTGTATTAACTAGGCATCAGTTTTATGTTTTCCATATAGTAAACCAATTTTTCCAATCATCTATCAATCAATCTATCTGTTCGCCATTGATTGTGGTACAACTCTTTACCATATATAAAATATTCCTGTTTATATCAGCTTATTTCTGAGTCCTTTATTCAATTTCTTCCATCAGTTTCTCTGTTCTTATACCAATAAAACACTATTTTAAAAAATTACTATGACTTGATATTAAGTCCTAATACTCAATGGCCAAATACCTCTGCCTTTCTTTTCTTGAGTTTGATTCAGCTATTTTTGGAATTTAATTCTTTCATAAAATTTTTGAAATAAATTTAGTATTTTTATCCAACTGATATTGAGATCAAGATTAATTTAGGGAGATTGATATTTTGATGATACTAAATTATATAATCCCAAAGGATTATATATATTATCTATTCTATTTTTATTAGGGTTTTAATATTTTCCATAGACATCTTATATAAACTCAATGATGTTAATTCCCAGATATTTCATGCTTTGTAGTAGTGTTTTTTCCATTAAAATTTCTAGTTGATTATTCCTGGTATAGAAAAATATTATTGATTTATGAAAGGTGACCTTGGATCCAAGAACTTGCTTAACTCTTCATAGCTTGTAACCACTGATCTATAAATTCTGTGTCTGTTTTTTAAGACAGGTGGTCATTTCATCTGCAAATAATGAGAGCCTTATCTCTCCCATTCTAATCCTTCCATTTTTTTTTTCTTTTTTAGAAGTGTTTTCCTTTATCGATTCCCTTTTTCTTGCTACATAGCTTTAAAAACATTTACTAAATTTCTCCATAAAATATTTTTATTTCTCTAGATTATGATGTACCTTACATTTCCTAAATTAATTATGTAGCTTTCTGTTCCTTTTTTCCTAAGATATATTTTTCCTTAACAGTTATCAAACCTGTGAGTCACATGCCAAGTCAACAAAGCCAAGAGACAAACCCTGGTGACATAGAGTGCTAGGAAAAAAAACAAATTTATCCCTTGTTGATATGGTTTTGTGTACTGAGACAGTCCCTCAAGAGACACTTTTCAGCTGGTTTCTGTCACTTTTAATCATAGGATTTCAAAAACTTTGCTCCTAACTCCTTGGCCTGTATAATGGATCCCTCCTGCCTTGTGGGTCACTGTCCTCCTGCCCTCCAAAAGATTGCCCTTTTTCTGACCAGACGGAAGTTTTTAACTCCATAGCCATTGCCTTGATATCAGGAGAGCCCATTTTCTACTTATTCTCACATCTACTTAGAGTACAACTACTTCCTCTCACATTGTAAGCAGCAGCTTTGATCTCATTTTCAGACTTTCGCTTTCTTTGGAACCTGTGAACAACCAACTTTCTCTTTAGGTCTCTGCCCAATCAGCCCTGGCCACACAGTCATTGATTTGCAGGTAACATAGATATTTACCTATTATCACACACATTCATCACTTAATTTCCATAGCCATTCCCCAATTGTGACACTCCTCTTTCATAAACCTAATGAGAAAGAAATAGGAAAAAAATCATGTTTATATATAGTCATATCTATATCTATATCTATAAGGTTATACATATGCATTTTTCCTCTAGTAAGTTCTGGCACTCTCAATACCCCCATTGAGTTTCCAGAACATATGATATCATTTCAAAGACATATGACAGAGAAACAATGTTTAGATTTCCAAAAGTGACACAAACTGAATTTTAACTGTAACAAACTGTTGTACCAAGCTATGTTTAAAAACTTTACATTTAGAAACAATGACACATGCTGCCAAAGTCTGTTTGAAGTGTTCTTTCTCTGTACTATGCATAAAGACTTTCTATGTTCTTAAATCAAAATTTACTCAGTAATGAAGGTGTATTCAAAAATTTGAGGGATTTTGTGTGTCCGTGTGTGTGTGTCTAGAATTTTTAAATATGCATGCATAATAACAGTTCATCTCTACAATTTAACTTTTAAGGGTAAATGCTATGTGTAAAAAAAGCACTAATAGCATGGCTAGCTCTTTAGAACTTTAAAATAAAAAGCAAGACAAAAAACCCCATCAGAAACTGCTGAATGTCTGTCCTTGATCCCTCTTGATGGTAGTAGAACCAGTGTGGACACTGAGTACTCATGTGTTTTCAGAAACTATGACAGTAGTCTCTCCTGTGCTCCACAGGAGACCAGAGTCTTTATCATGCAATCAGAAACTTTGAGGGCCTACAGAGAGAGCTATGTGAGCCTGCACAGCTACCAAACCACGGTGGTAGCCCCAGATTGGGTGATACGGGGTTCCAAAAATTACTTGAAAGACTCAGGACTCCTCATATAAAATTGCTCTTTAAGTTAGCTATTCACAAACTTTATGCAAAGGGCAGAGTTGCTGGGACCTCTTTCTATGTCTCTTTTACTCTAATATCCTCTGGTAGAACAGATTATTTGTCTTTGAAGTAATTTATAAAATCTGCATCTTTAACTTTGCGTTTATTTGTGTAACTAGAAGAGTAAATATCATTTAATTGTAACCCAAAGTTTTCAACGATATAAATAATTGTAATATGGGTTAAATGAATCGATCATGTGTAAATCATTCTTAATAAGTATCAGCAGCATTAACACATCTTATTGCTAGTAATGGGAGCAACTTTATGCCCTTAAGAAAAAGTAACTGAAGTCTGTTAGCATTTTCACCATTCTTAGAGTCTAACACAGTTACTGGCCACGTAGACAAACATCATGCTAAATCCTAAGGATTCTGGGATAAAAGATAGTTCCCGCTTTTGAGTAGTTTCAAGTCTAGTGAAAGCTGAAGAACCATGCAGCTAAATACAAGGGAAGTACAGATGCAGGGTACCTATCCTCACCTGAAGGTTACATGGAGAAACTATCATCTCACCTGAGGTTTGAAGCATGACGTGTAGCTGAGCAAAGAGAGAAGAGGCATGTGCAAAAACATAGCAATCCAGGAGGCTGGCTGATGGTTGAATATGCCTGGGATAAATCATATTTCAGGAAAATGGCAGGAGAGGTGGTTGGGAATAGTTCTGAGTGCCACAAGAAAGACTTTGCATCTTATTGCGGCCAGAAAATTTAACTGATTTTATTGTGAATACAAAAATTAACTGGTTTTTAAAAATAAAACCAATTAATTTTTGCATCCATAAGAAAACCAATTTTTTAAAAATAGAAACAGAGCCTGATCATAAATGAGGTCTTTCGAAGACTGGCTTAAAGGGAGTGAGAGTGGAGACAGGGGTAAGTGGCACTAATCCAAATAGGAAGTTTTGGGGACGTCACCAAAGTCAGAACCAGTAGGGATAAAGGGAAGGGCAACAGATTTGATATGGAAGGTATAGTTTGTACCAGGAAATGACAGAGACAGGACAGCTTTCAGATCTGGGGCTTCATCCACCAGTTAGTTGATGCTGACATTCTCTAAAGCTGGGACTACAGGACAAAGAGTAGGCATAAAGGAAAATATGAGGAACTGTTCGAAGCGCCTATGAAATGCAGGATGCAAGATCTGTTTCCTGGGTGTGTCTCCTCCTGATTGCACTACATGGAAGCCAGTAATTTTCTGCCAAAATTATAGTTTCCTGACAGGGTAAATAAAAGTCTCTCCCTACCAAGAAAGGGAAATTGAAGCATGGAAGAGAGAAAGAAAAAGAAAGCAACTTCAATGAGCTTGTGTGCATTGTGGAAGAAAAAGAGGGAAGTGGTAACCACAGAAGGTGGAGAGAGAGTAATTAGCAGCAGCAAGACAGAGCCAAACCTTAGCAACTATACAGACTTGACTGAGAGGTGGCTACAGGGAGAGTTTTCAAAAGCGGTTTGATCCAGGAAACCCCAAAAGTAAAACTTCCAGCAATGGCTGGCAGTTCAGCAAGAGGTCAGAGAACTCAGGCACCTCTTGTTAGTAAACGCCTGTTCTCTCCCTTTGAGCCAAGTTAGAAAAGATAGAGTAGGGCATATTTCATTCCTCTTTTCACAGATGTAGTAAGTTGGTAAATATATAACTAGAGAAGGTTAACTGAAATATCAGGACATATTTACATTTATTTGTAAAAGGTCAATTTTTCAACTGCGCTCTAGAGCACAAGAGAAAAACTCCACAAAGGTATTGTATTTAGTCTATACTGTATTTTTCAACCATTATTTTAAAATTGGGAGATTTCACACAATTGCTGATTCCACTTCAAAAATTACAAGACCTGGCCACATAGAGCCCACCTTCCTCCATGACATCTAATGCCAGGATTGGAGCAGTCCCTGTCTCCAGATTAAGAACATGCAAATTTTGGAGCCTCAGTCTATCACACTTTAATTCTCTTGTCACATCAGTTATTTTTCATACTGCAAATACATTTATTTAGTATAACCATGTTCACTTCTACTAGAGAGTTTCTATACTTATGAACTCCCAGTTTATCATGTTTCATATATAAGAAGAAAGTGTTGCTCCAAAGCAATAGTGTCTCAACATTTTGGAAATAGTGTCCATTACTCGCATGTGATCATTTTGGTCTTGACCATCGCCACAGCATTCCCTGTTGTAACTATGCTGGGTTCTGTGGTGTTTTACAGTCACAATTAACACATGATATTGAGATTATGTGTATAGGCAGTGAGTGTGGATTAGGTGCATAGGCAGCGAGTGTGGATTAGGTGCATAGGCAGTGAGTGTGGATTAGGTGCATAGGCAGTGAGTGCTAGTTAAAAGAAGTATATTATTAGGATGCAAAAACAAAAAAAGAAGAGAAAAAATGAACAAAGAGAGTAATGGGGAATATTTTATGTGCACATGGATTTTACCTGAAAGAGTCTGTGAATCACCTGGTGTGCGGAAAGCACAGTATCCATGCAATAAATCCTTATTAATTTAAAAACAGCAATCTTTCTATTAGTGTGAAAGTAAGCTCACTCATTAAACTGGTCATATTGATAAATGTGTTAAGTATCGTAATACTTTAGATAACTTTAAATACTGTCATAACATTAATACAAAAATGTAAATGTTCCAGAAGCCACCACAGCCTGAGTAGTAACTACATCACTATCCCTCCACATTCTAGCAGGAGTATGAAAGTTGCGCAATTTACTGAACCTTGGATTCAGTTTGGGAATCATTTTAGCACAATGGGAAAGCTTCTATTAAAATGTATAACATGGTACTTTCATGTAAGAAATAGAGAGCTCACCAAGCAAACAGAACATTTGAGAGTCACAGCACGGTGGCAAAAATTGGCATTGTGTGCTGTAAGTCATCAGTCTCATCTAAGTGGAAGCCTTAAAGTGCAAATTCATCAAGCGAAAACCCTTAAAGAGAGAAAGAGAACATTCAGATGGAACATTCTGTCCATATATTTTCCTTATGACTAAGGGAGGCTGCATATCAGTCATGGGAAAAATATTTTCTATTTATAAAAGTAATGTCAACTACTTCACATTCAGAGATTTACAGGCAGTTAAAATAGTCTGGCCAGCCATACTGTTGACTATAAACACATGCAAAGACTTTAGAAATACAGACCTCCCCAAAGTTATTAAATAAGAGGCCATTGTGTCCAGTTAATGGGCAAGAATCATTGTTTACTATTTTTGTATAATGGCAGTTTTCAATAGCTCTTTTATTTTTCCTTTTAATGCACAGCATTCCATTCAGCCAACCCTAAATTCCCTCTTTCGTCATATTGGAGAAATTGTTCTGCATTCTAATTTGCATAGTCACTCAGTTATGCCAATAAGAGATCACACATATTTCAATCCTGTTTATACCACTGATTCATTAAAACAGCTTCCGGACTTCGAATTCAAAGTCAGATGACACATAAGTCTCACAACCAGAGTTTTCTTACCTCCTTTTTTCTTTTTTTTTTTTTTTTTTTTGAGATGGAGTCTTGCTCCGTCGCCCAGGTGGGAGTGCAGTGGCATGACCTCTGATCACTGCACCCTCTACCACCCAGGTACAAGCAATTCTCCTGCTTCAGCCTCCCGAGTAGCTGAGACTACAGTTGTGTGCCACCACAACTGGCTGATTTTCTATTGTTAGTAGAGATGGAATTTCACCATGTTAGCCAGGCTGGTCTCGAAATCCTGACCTCATGATCTGCCCCCCTTGTCCTCCCAAAGCCCTGGGATTACAGGCATGAGCCAACCATGCCTGGTCTTTTCTCACCTTCTTAAACATACCAGTTAAAATGCATATTGAAGAATTATTTCTAGATTATCACCTAGCAGCTCCATTCTATCAGGCCTTACAACACAAATCATTCAACTTTGTTCTTCAGTTTTTCTAAACCATTTTAAACAAAACATATGCCTTGATAATAGCAACACTCTTGTTTATGTTTGGGTAGCTTATATTTATATAGTTATATAATAAAAGCTTATCCAAATGGAATTGATCATCCTAGGCATACCTTTGTCAGCCAGATTTTTTACTTTTTAGCCATGATTTTTACTTTTTTTCTTCTTTTAGAGACAGTTTCTTGCTCTGTCACTCAAGCTGAAGTCCACTGGTGTGATCATAGCTCACGGCAGCTTCAAACTCTTGCTGAAGCCATCTTCCTGTTTCAGCCTTCCAAGTAGCTAGGGCTATAAGTCCATACCACTGCACTCAGCTAATTTTTCACTTTTAATTACCATTTTATCCCCTTATTTTAATCAACCAGGATTAAAATCTTTCTAATATAGAAACATGCTTCCTTGCTTCCTTAAGATATTTTGCTAAAGATAGTTTAAATTTTGAACATCAGCTTGAACTGATCACATGAACATCAATAATTACTGGAAGCCACACAATACAGCATTGTAAGAACAAGCATGTTAAAGTACTGAGCTCAATACCCAAATTCATTATGTAGCTTAGATTTATCTGAGTCTTGGATTACGTATCTACAAAATGAAAGTAAGAGCCCATTTCTTATTTCATTGTTGAGATTGTTAGATAACCAATAGCACTCAAACAGGGTGTGTGTCATTCATCTGGAAGTCATTCATCTGAGGTGTTTTCAGTATCTGCTGAGATAGATGAGACTTCTACCTCTACTCTAGACAGATCCAAATCAGTGCACAAAGTTCTCCTGCCTGATGTTATTACTATTTGCCTATTTTCCTGTGCTATAAGCTGATTATTATCACCGATATATTTATGTTACTCAATGGTCTAATAAGTAAAAAAGAGAGCACAGTATAAAATTTTTAGAAAACAATCTTCCTTGTTTAAAGCAGAAAAACTTCTTCCTCTTTCCTTTTTAACAGGAAAAGTGGGTTGTTCTAACAGTGATTCTCTTTTTTGTTTTTTGTTTGCTTGTTTTTTAGAGATACATGGTGTAGCTCTGTTGCTTCAGGCTGGAGTGCAGTGGCACAATCCTAGCTCACTGTCACCTCAAACTCTTGGCTTTAAGCAATCTTCCCATCTAAGCTCCCAGGTACCTGGTATTAGGGGGCCATGCCACCAAACCTGGCTATTTTTTATTTTTTGTAGAGATGAGGTCTCACTGTGTTCCCCAGGTTGGTCTTGAACTTTTGGGCTCAAGCAATCTTCCTTCCTTGGCCTCCCAAAGGACAAGGATTACAGGTGGGAGTCACTGCACCTGGCCCTTAACAGTGAGATTCTTGAATGAAGATGGGGGAAGAAGAGGTGCTACAAACTAATTTAAGCCAATTTGGCCAATCACAACTGTCCAATTCTTTGGATAAACACACTGATTTTATAGTATAATCAGGAAACTGTGTAATGAAATCAAGCTCTAGACTGAACTCAACAACAACTTCAAACATACATTAGAAAGTAGGCATAAATACTGTCATATTACCTATTACTGTAGACTCTTGAACTTCCCTCTCTTTGTCTTCATAGGCACTCCAGCCATCGCTCTGCATGAAAGAGTCACTATTCTAGAAGGACCAGCTATTTTCTAGTCAAATCAGAAGACAGGCTACTCCTTTGAGTGAACTCCTCGAAATTCTCAACTTAGTGGTTCTGCTCTGAAGGTATTACCTATTCTACTTGCAAGATTCTTATATGTCTCTCATGCAAAGGATGAAGGCACCTGTATAATTACTGACAACATTCATCTCAACATTGAAGAATTATTTCTGACATCTGTTTCACTAATAAATGAATTTTGTGGTCATACTTATGTAACAATAGTTGAAATGTCTTAGTGACCATTTCTAGATTGCAGATTCCCACTAAGGCCCTTCCTATAGAAGTCACCATGCCTGTGATGGAAAATAAAAGTTGTGCACACACATATATTACTATCTATACTAAGGTATTTTATTTTATTTTGTTTTTTGAAATACAGTCTCACTCTGTGTTGCCCAAGCTGGAGTGTAGTGGCACAGTCTCAGCTCACTGCAACTTCCACCTCCTGGGTTCCAGCAATTCTAGTGCCTCAGCCTCCTAAGTAGCTGGGACTATAGCCACATGTCACCATGCTGAGCTAATTTTTGTATTTTTAGTAGGATGGGGTTTCACCATGTTACCCAGGCTGATGCTGAACTCCTGGCCTCAAGCAATCCACTAATCTTGGCCTCCCAAAGTGCTGGGATTATAGGAATGAGACACTGCACCCAGCCTATACCTTAGTATTCCAACTCCTGTACTTGTTATTTACTTTTATTCCAACCTCTGCTTTTATTCCAACTCCTGCACTTGTTATTTATTTTTATTTTATTATAAAAGTAAATAATAAGTGCAGGAGTTGGAAATCAGCCTGGGCAACATAGCAAGACCCTGTTTCAAAAAAAAAAAAAAAAAGTTAACAATTATCCAGGCACACCTGTAGTCCCAGCTACTTGGAAGGCTGAGGTGGGAGAACTGGTTGAGCCCAAGAGGTTGCAGTGAGCCGTGACTGGGCCCTTGCATTCCAGCCTGGGTGACAGAGTGAGACCCTGTCTCATAAAACAAAACAAGAAAGGAGGGAGGAGGGGAGGGAGGGAGGGAGGGAAGAAGGGAATGGAGGGAATGGAGGGAAGGGAAGAGAGGAAGGGAGGAAAGGAAGGGAAGGAGGGAGGAAAAATACAAAAGGAGAAAAGGGGAGGAAGAGAGACAAAGGGAGGAAGGGAAAGAGAGAGGAGGGGAGGAAGGGAGGGAGGAAAAATACAAAAAAAAAAAAAAAACCAAAAAAACAGATTATCCCTTCTGGAAAATTATCTTTAATTTCTTAGAACCTGTTCAGGTTTTTGAATCTACAAATGTGATCATTGATGCTTCCAAGATCCCTACATATAAATCTGGCCTCAAAACTGAACTACTTCATTGACTATGAGTTCAACCACTATTTCCAAATCTCTTAAGGCATAACATTCCTGTTAGCTCCAGAGGTTTGTTTTACCTCTACAGTTTAAAGTTCTTTCTCCCCGATTAAAAAAAAAAAAAAAAAAAAAAAAAAAAAAAAAAAAAAAAGGAAGAAAATAACTGTGTATTCCACTTTCTCTTTGTCATCTAGAAACACTACAAGATAGGCCTTGAACATAATAAGCCTACCTTTCCATGGCCATCTTATTCTGAAACTGAGTTAAAATTATTTTTTTGGCAAGTGTTATATATGTCAAATTATGCTTTAAAACTTTATAAGCCAGTTTCAAAAGATTCTTCCTTCTCTTGTATAACTATTCTTGGTTACATGCTTCTCAGAACTAACATGATGTGCATTATCCAGGATGTGGGAGTCCAACTCAAGTCACTTGCAATCCTTGAACTCCACATTTCCTTCTGCCCACCTCATCACCATTCTCATATTCTGAAACAGAGCCAACTGTTAGCCAATAAGAAGGAAACTAAAGTAACTTCTACAAATGCCAGGAAATGACAAAAGCATCAACAGATAAGAATCCTGAAAAAAGTGAAAAAAACAGACATACAAGTCATGGGAGATTCATGTATCACCAACAGGAGAAAACCAAAGCACCGTAGGCCTGTCCATCACAGGACACACTCAGAGAGTAATTCCTCTACACATAACTCTTTTCTCTCCTCATTTTTTTTTAAATAAAAAAGTCCATGCCAGCCAGGTACAGTGGCTCACACCTGTAATTCTAGCACTTTAGGAGGCTGAAAAGGGAGGACTGCTCAAAGCCAGGAGTTTAAGACCGGGTTAAATTTAATTTAACCTGGGCAACATAGTGAGACCCCATCTCTACAAAAAATTTAAAAATTAGCCAGGTTTGATAGCATACACATGTAGTCCAGAGAGACTCAGCCAGGAGGATCACTTGACCTCAGAAACTTGAAGCTGTATGAGCTATGATTGTACCACTGCACTCCTGCCTAGGCAGAAAGCAGGACCCAGTTTCGGAAAAAAAAAAAAAAAGAGAGACAGAGAGAGAGAGAGAGACATGGTGAGACAGTCCATGCATGTTAATATTTTTTTCCATGTGGAAAAAAGAAGCAGTTAACTATTTTGACACCGAACCCACTGTATATTTAGGACATTAACAAACTATATACCATGTATACATGCATATACACAAAAACAGTGGTATGAATATTATAAACTTATTTACATATTATAAACTTCTTTATATATGAACATAAACATTCAGAATTCAGACAATATATTATTAAATGCTGTATAGGTATATTATATAATATGCAATAAATTATGAATTACAAATCATATACATTATACCTGCTATGATCTAAATGTCTACGTACTCCCATAAATCATATGTTGAAACCTAATCCTCAATCTCCAATCGTATTAGGAGATGATTAGGTCATGAGGGTGGGCCTTCATCAATAGGATTAGTGCCCTTATAAAAGAAGCCTGAAGGAAATTGTTTGCCTCTTCTGCCATTGTGAGGACATGGCTAGAAGGTGCCATCTGTGAAGCAGAGAGCAGACCTTCACCACACACCAAATCTGTCAACACCCTTGATTTTGGTCTCCCCAGTCTCTAGAACTGTGAGGTAATAAATCTCTGTTGTTTATAAATTACCCAGTCTAAGGTATTTTGTTATAGCCAACCAAAGAGGCAAACACAGATAGATATTGGTACCAACAAGCGGTGTTGCTATCACAAATACCTAAAAGTGTGGAAGCAGTGCTGGAAATGGGTAATAAATAAAGGCTGAGAGAGTCTTGAAGAGAATGCTAGGAAAAGCCTACACTGTTATAAAAGGACTATAAAAAGCAATTCTGTTGAGGGCTCAGAAGAATAGAGCTGCAGAGAAAAACCTCAATCTTCTTCGAGATTACCTAAGAGGTTGTGATCAAAATGCGAGGCAGAAATACAGATGGTTAAGGCCATTCTGATGAGATATGGCAGAAGTGAAGACATGGTATTGGAAACAGAATGAAAGGCCATCCAAGCTACAAAGGGGCAAAAAATGTGGTTGAATTGTGTCCATGTTCTGATGTTTTTGTGAAAAGTAGAATTTATGAGAAGTGAAACAAGATATCTGGTGAAAGAAATATCTAAGCAGGTCAGGCATTGTGGCTCACACCTGTAATCCTAGCACTTTGTGAGACCAAGGTGGGAGAATCACCTCAGGAGTTTGAGACCAGCCTGCATGACACCATGAGACCCTGTCTCTACAAAATATAAACAAACAAACAAAAATTAGCCAGGTATGGTGGCACGCATCTGTGTCCCAGCTACTTGAGAGGCTATGGTGGGAAGATTGGTTGAGCCCAGGAACCAAGGCTTCAGTGAGCTGTGATCATGCCACTGCACTACAGCGTGAGTGACAGAGTGAGACACTGTCTCAAAAAACAAAGAAGAAAGAAAGAAGAAAAGGAAAAAATATCTAAGCAAAGTGTTGGGGGTACAACACAGATCCTCTCTAAATAGTAACATGTGAGAAGATAGGAAATATTGAAAGACAAAATTAATAATCAAAAAGGAAGCAGAACTTAAAGACTTGGAAAATTCTCAACCTGGCCACATTTTAAATAATGAAAAGGCGAATTCAGGACAGAATACTAAGGGTGTGGCTAAGCAACCCTTTGATAAAGAGACTGTTATGGGTCTGTGGAAGCCAGGTCCTGTTCATCGAGATGATGGAAGAATGACCCCAGCTGCAGTTTAGAGATCACTAGGCTACGCTTGTCATCACAGGCCCAGAGTAACAAGACCTGGAGAACAGAACTATATCAAACAAGGGCTCTTTGGCCCATGTGGGATCCTGGCAGTTGCTGCCTAGCACTGCCTCAAGTCTCTGACTCCAACATTCTGACATAATGCTCGTCAGCCACCCCACGTTGGCTGTTCCTCCAATTAGCACAGGTGGTAAACCTTGGTGGTGTCTATGCAGTGCCATTTCTACCCATGCACAGAGTGCATAAGCAGCAGAAACATGGCTACATCCATCTAGATTTCAAAGTCTTCCTTGGAGAGCATTGAGGCCCAGGTAGAAATTCCCTACTTGGGCCAATGCCATGGGAGTGGCATTGGAGCCATGGGAGTGCAATCATCCAAAACAACTCAGAACTGTAGACCCCACCTTCATCCAACTCCAGACTCAGAAAGTCATAAGCATGCCTCTCCAAACCATAAGGGCTGTGCCCAGCAAAGTCATGGGGGCTGGGATGCCTGTAAACTTGAGATACTAACCCTCAACTGAGTGCATTGCAAAGACAGGATACGGAATCTAAGAAGAATAATCTCAAGCCTTAATATTTAATGTTCGCCCTGTTTTGTTTTGGACTTACTGTGACTTATACTCTTTTCTTCTTTCCCATTTCTCCCTTTTGAAAGAGGAATATCTACCCTGTGCCTGTTCCTCAACTGTATTTTCAAAATGCATGGCTTGTTTGATTTCACAGGCTCATAACTAGAGAGAAATATGCCTCATGGTGAATCATGCAATGACTCTCAACCAAATCTGATTTAGATATTTGTATGAGACTGGACTTTTGACTTGTGATTTAATGCTTAAACAAGGTAAGGCTTTGGGGGATATTGGGATAGAATAAATGTATTTTGCATGTGAGAAGATTAATTTAGGAGATGAGAGGTGGAATGCTATGGTCTTAATCTTTGGGTCCCTCTAATATTCATATGTTGAAACCTAATCCCCAATGCAACAGCATTAAGAAGGGGGCCTTTAATATGTGGTTAGTATTCCTAAAAATAAGGCCTCAAGAACCTCTGTTATCCCTCCCACCAGGTGAGGATGCAGCTAGGAGACAACATCTGTGAACCAAAAAGCAAGCACTCACCCGATTCCGAATCTGCTGATGCTTTCATCTTGGACTTGTGAACAATAAATTTCTGTTGTTTATCAATCACCCAGTCAAAGGTATTTTATTTTAGCCACCCAAATGGAATAAGGCAATACCATAAGTTTCATATTTCTTTATGTGTATGAGTATACATTTTTCTTCCATTATCATCTGAGATGTTCTCAATACCTACTTAATGCCAATCACATCTTTACTGACATATTACAGCTGCCTCTAGGTTACAAAGCTCTGCCTAACATAAAATGTTTCATGACTGTACACATTAGATCAACAAATAGAAAGCATTATATTTCCCTGCCTCCAAAGACTGCAGAATTAAATTGCTCAGAAATCTTAGCTTCTTTCACTTCTCATATAAAAATGATGCCCATTTTTCTCCGTTACCTCCTATATACCTAACCTCATCATTTCAGCTCTCACACATTCCTTAGGAAGCACAACTGATAATAGGACTCTTCTTTATTAGATTTTATTCCACAGAAATCTGAGTGAATACATACTTTAACTTGACTTTATAGTGCCTAGATGTTTTGGGTCATTTTCTGTTTTAATTATTTTCATTTTATTGGTACTCAGTACCTTTATTTCTTAGTTCTCAAAATTTCCTTTAAAACCTTAAAATTTTTGCACTGTTGAAAATATTTTAAAGATAAGGGTCAGTAACAAACTGAGATTTTTTTTTTTTATAAATCCTTCTCCAGCCAACATTTTAGATGACTCTTTAATACATAACTAGTTTTTTAAAAGAGTAAAAATGGCCAGGCATGGTGGCTCATGCCTTTAATCCCCTAGCACTTTGGGAGGCCGAGGTGAGTGGATCACTTGAGGTCAGGAGTTCGAGACCAGCCTGGCCAACATGTCAAAACCCCGTCTCTACTAAAAATACAAAATTAGCCAGGTGTGGTGGCACACGCGTGTAGTCGCAGCTACTCAGGAGGCTGAAGCATGAGAATTGCTTGAACTTGGGGGGCAGAGGTTGCACTGAGCCAAGATCACGCCACTGTACTCCAGCCTGTGTGACAGAGCGAGACTGTCTCCAAACAAAAACAAAACAAAACAAAAAAGAGTAAAACAACTCAAATGCATTATATTATGTAGGTATTCACATATGTCTCTACATGATCCATGAATTATCCCCAGATTTATTTTTCTGATGAGCTGTCTGTGCTCATTAGATCTGTTTGTTGATTCCTTTTGAAAATATAAATATATAATCTCATATAATCCAATATCATTTGATATAATATTTCTACAGAAAAGAACACAGCAATATAATCCAAGTTTTCTTTAGTTATAGCCATTGCTTGTAAGTGGATTTTCCTATTTTGAGAGAATTAAATCATAAAAGACTATAGGCTGTACATAAGACAATGAAAAGTACCCAGGTAACCTGGAAATAGATCCAAAGTGACTACTTCTGGACCATTTGTTAATAAAAATAAGCTATTATGAGCAGTAGTGAATGTGACACTGTCTGCCCTCCAGGACCTCATTCTACAAGTTAGCTACAAACTAATACACATTCGTAAAAAAGCAGTAAAGTAATAAAAGGTTAAGTCTTATTTGCCATAAACATTGGATCAAAAAAAAGAAAATGCCAGTTGAGCTAGAGTATATGGGAAATGCCTCCCAGAAAGGGTGATATATAAATGGACGCTTGAAAACACTGGGGTGTGGATAAGCTCAAAAGACAATCAACTACAAAACCAAACACCTTATCTGTTTGCACTGAAAGTACGAATGTGCAGGACAATGACAAAAGAAAGGAAGCCAGTGTGGCATGTGCTGGAGAAAACGAGATGCACCTGACCAGGAACGATGGGCGCTACAGAAGAGTGAAATGGGACAAGATTATATTTAAGAAATAGCTTTATGACTTTTTCTTACTTTATTATTAAAACATACCTCCTGAAAATGTGTACATCAGTTGATTTGCAGTAGTAGCAAAGTAAGAGGAAGAGAACAGAATAAGGAGAAAGAAGAGGAAAAGGAAGAGAAGGAGAGGAAACTGGTGCTACCATTACCTGAACGTTGTACCCATAATAGTAATAACACTTACAGAGGGTTCACTATGACCAGCACCCTCCTAAGCATTTCATATGCATTAATTAGGTACCATTAACATCACCATTTTGCAGGTCGAAATACTAAGGCATAGTAAATAAATTTGCTGGAATACAGAGTTATAACGTGGTGAAACTGGGATTTGAGACACAAGCAGTTGACATTATTCTGCATTTTTCTCATGTAATTCAACTAAATTCTCACAGCAACTGTAGTTGTATAAGTCATTATCTTCACTTAAAGAGGAAGGAAACTGTGCTTTGGGGAAATGAAGTACCCTATTCATGGTCACTCAATCTAATATAAAGAGTATGACTGCTCACATTCACCTGTTCCAAAGCTTCAAAACATTTAGGAGATTCTAAGAAAATGTTATTTGGATTCTTCCACAGGAAAGCAACATAATAATGGTGGTGCTTTAGGAAGATGTCTGTGAAAAATAAATCAGGGGAGAGGTTGGAAAAACAGATTATTCACCAAGAAGCTATAGTTAGAATGCCTAGAGATCAGCAACCAGGTATAGCAGAGGTCATTTTGAAGCATAAAATGACAAAATTTGGATAAAAGAGTTTGTATCATTGAGAGTTCTTAGTTGAATGCAGCAGAAACAAATTCTGGCTGATTTATGAAAAAAAAAATGAATTTACTGAAAGAGATATGAATAGCTTATAGAATCTTGAAAAGACTGGAAACCAATCTTGGAAGTCTGGTAGCTATGAAAAACACCTCAAATTATAAGACGGAGGTTCTATCACTGCCAGTGACACACCAGTTTATATCCTCACTATTTCCAGACAAGACTGTGGCTGGCCATGCCATCAGTTCAGCTACCACTGCTTTTACTGGAAACTGGATGAAACTACCACAGTTGGAACCACCAAATGCCAGAATAGTCAGGGTGACGCCTGCTTCACAAGATAAAAGTTTATCTGGCCTGAGTCAAGTTACAAAGAAGACTGGAAAGGCATTTTTAGTTTTGATAATGAGCTCTCTCCTTCAAAAGGCAAGGGAGTCTTTAAAATATAGGAGAACCCAAAAGAATGAGAAATGTCTACCACCAAGTTAAAGTGTAAACATTTCGAAAGTTCATTTTGCAAAGTCAGAGATGTTACCTCACATGAACATATCCATAACATAACCATAGAACACACCTTTACCAAATTAACCTGACAGGAGAAAAAAAAGCAGTCAACATGTTCCCCCTAAAGAATATTTAAAAGGAGACAACTGTATCGTTTGTGAATTATTTTAAAAATGCATTGAGATATACAATGCAATCTGCTACCACTTCTAAAAAGTAGCAGTTTTTAAATTCTTCCTTTGTGATTAAATGATCTTTTGTCTGGTATTGTCAAAAATATCTATATTATATGTATATCCAGAGGTATGTCTACAATATATTCTTTATGCCCTAATATTCCTTGAATACTAACACCATTTGTTTTCCCAAAACAGTGTATCATAACACTCAGTTCAGTTGAAGACTGAAATCCTACTTGTTTTGTTTTGAGAAGGTTCTGAATAAAGGAAAATAAACGTTATCAGTAGTACTCTAATGCACCAGTAAATATTTTTGAACATTATCAGTAGTTCTCTGTGTCTTAGTCAAGTGGCCTGCTTTCAAAAGCACTTGCATTAGTTAAGTTCTGGTCTGATTCACAAACGCATTGAGGGCAATTTGCTTTATCTTGAAGACTATATTAATTTGATTATTTTCCCTGAGTTTGAGCATTTCTAGCAACAAAAACCAAAAGATCCTAAACAAAATAATGACTGTATTTTTTATATTAGACAAGATAAAAAAAATTATAACTACAAGTCTAAACTTTGAACAATTATTTCACTTATTTCTCATTTTACTGCTAAACCCCCACTCAAAAGTGAACAAGGGATGTATGTTACATATGTTACCCATTACACAAGCACTCAACTTCCCTCATAAATATGTGCAGCTGTCCCTCCAAACCTGCTAGTGCAAACTGATATTGCCAATAGAAACCTATTTTCTACTACTTAGCCTTTCTGGTGGTCTTCTGGATGAAAACCTCTTTGGTCAAATCTATTCCTAGGTATTTTTTAAATTTATTTTTGTAGCTTTTGTAAATGGGTTGCATTCCTGATTTCCTTTTCAGCTACTTTGTTATTGGCATATAAATATGCAATTGGTTTTTGTATGTCCATTTTGAATCCTGCAACTTTAAGGAATTTATTTATTGGTTTTAGGAGTTTTTGATAGAGTCCTAAGGTTTGTCTATATATAAGATCATGTCATCTGCAAAGAGGGACAATTTGACTTCCTTCTTTCCAATTTGGGTATTCTTTATTTTTTCTTGCCTGATAGTTCTAAATAAGACTTCCTTATCTTGTTCCAGTTCCTAGGGGAAAGGCTTTCAGTTTTTCCCCATTTAGTATCATTTTGGTCATATATGTTTGTCATATTTGTTCTTTATTATGTTGCTCTTTATTATTATGTTCTTTATTATGTTGAGATTTGTACCATCTATACCTAATTTGTTCAGAGTTTTTATCATGAAAGGATGTGGATTTTATCAAATGCTTTTTTTCTGGATCTACTGAGATAATTGCATAATTTTTCTCCATTCTGTTGATGTGATGTATCACATTTATTGATTTATGTATGTTGAACTATCCTGGCATCCCTGGAACAAATCCCATTTTGTCGCAGAAGATTATCTTATTGATGTGCTGTTGGATTAATTTTGATAATATTTTGTTGAGGTTTTTTGCATATATGTTCATCAGGAATATAGCTTATAGTTTTCTTCTTTTGTTGTTTCCTTGTCTGGTTCTGGTACAAAGGAAATGCTGGCCTTTTAAACTGGGTTAGGAAGAATTCCCTTCTTTTTAATTTTTTTTGAATAGCTTGAGAAGATTGGGTGTTAGTTCTTCTTTATAAGTTTGGTAGACTTCAGCAGTAAAGACGTCAGGCATCAGGCTTTTCTTTGGTTGCAGACTTTTTGTTACTAATTCAATTTCATTACTCGTTAATGATCTGTTCAGGTTTCCTATTTCTTCCTGGTTCAATCTTGATAGGCTGTGTATGTCCAGAAATTTACCTGTTTCCTACAGGTTTTCCAATTTATTAGCATGTAGTGGTTCATAATAGTCTTCAATGATCCTTTGTATTTCTGTGGTATCAGCTGTAATGTTTCCTTTTCTGTTTCTGATTTTATTTATTTGAGTCTTCTCTCTTGTTCTCATGGTTAGTTTAACAAGTGATCTATTGATTTTTGTTTATCTTTAAAAAATTGTTTTCATTTTTTTAGTTTCTATTTTGTTTAGTTATACTCTGATATTTATTTCTTTCTGTCAATTAATTTTGGATTTGGTTTGTTCTTGCTTATCTAGTTCCTTCAGCTGCATCATTAGGTTATTTGAAACTTTTTACTTTTACAATTTAGGCATTTATTACTATAAATCTCCCTCTTGGCACTGCTTTGGCTATATCCCATATGTTTGTAAGTTCTTCAATTTTCATTCAAGATGTTTTTAAACTTCCTTCGTAATTTCTTCATTGACTCAGTGGTCATATAGGAGTATGCTATTTAATTCCCATGTATTTGTATAGTTTCCAAAGTGTCTCTTGGTATTGATTTCTAGTTGTGTTCCACTGTGGTCTGAGAAGATACTTGATATAATTTGTTTAGCTTTGTGTGTGTGTGTGTGTGTGTGTGTGTGTGTGTGTGTGTGTCTCCCAATATATGGTCTTTCCTAGAGAATGTTCCATGTGCTGATGAGAAGAATGTGTATTCTTCAGCTACTGGATGAAATATTATGTAAATAACTATTAGATCCATTTGGTTTATGTATAGTGCCAATTAAGTCCAACGTTACTTTGCTGATTTTCACTCTAGATGATCTTTCCAGTGCTAACAGTGGGTGCTGAAGTTCCTGGCTAGTATTGTATTACAGTCTGTTTAGCTCTAATAGTATTTTCACTAGATATCTGGATACTCCAGTACTGAGTGCATTTATATTTATCACTGTTATACCCTCGTGCAGAATTGATCATCTTATTATATAATGGGCTTCTTTTATATATATTTATATATGTTTTATATTTTTTAAATATATTTTATATATAGATTTCAACTTGAAGGCTATTTGGCATAATATTAATATAGCTACTCTTGCATGCTTTTTACTTCTGTTTGTGTGAAATATTTTTTTTCCATGCCTTCACTTTCATTTTATGTGCATCTACAGTTTCTCACAGGTG
Source organism: Cebus imitator (assembly GCF_001604975.1). Classification (NCBI taxonomy): domain Eukaryota; kingdom Metazoa; phylum Chordata; class Mammalia; order Primates; family Cebidae; genus Cebus; species Cebus imitator. Next base: position 4,103,014 of record NW_016107419.1, read on the forward strand.
ATGCAAGTTTCTTGCAGGTCGCTTAGTAGTTAGGTCTTTTTTAAAACCTATTCATCCACTCTGTATGTTTTAATTGGGCAATTTAAACTGTTTACATTAAGGTTGCTATTGATAGATGGCAACTGTCATTTTGTTAACTGTTTTCTGATTGTTTTGTATTTGCTTCATTTCTATCTTCCTCTTTCATTGTTTACCTTTACAAACTGGTGGGCTTTTTGTTGTGATAATGTTTGGCTCCTTTCTTTCTCTTTTGTGTATCTGCAATACCAGTGAGTTTTATACTTTTGCATGTTTTCATGTGGTAGATATCATCCTTTTGCTTCCAGATATAGGACTACCTTAGTATTTCTTGTACAGCTGGTCTAGTGGTGATGATTCCCTCAGTTTTTGCTTGTCTGAAAAATAATTTGTTTCCCCTATATTTTTGAAGGATAGCTTTGATGAGTATCGTGTTCTTGGCTGTCATTGTTTGTTTCTTTTAATACTCTGAATGTAATATCTCGTTCTCTTTAACTTATAAGCTTTCTGCTGAGAAATCCACTATTACACTGATGGAGATTTCCTTATAGATGACTTGACACTTTTCTCTTGCTGTTTTTAGAATTTTCTCTTTGTCTGTGACTTTTGACAGATTGACTATAATGTACCTTGGAGAAGACCTTTTGGGATTGAATTGGTTTGGAGATTTTTTTACCTTCCTTATCTGAATATCTATATCTCTTGGAAGACTTGGAAATTTTTAGTTACTATTTTGTTAAATAGGTTTTCTATGCATTTGGTCATATCTTCTCCTTCTGGATCTAACCTTTGAGTACTTGGTTGGTTTATAGTGCCCAGTTTGTTACGTAGGCTTTCTTTATTTTATTATTCTTTTTCCTTTTCTTAAATCTTACTATTTGAAAGGCCTGTCTTCCAATTCAGAAATTCATTTTTCTGTTTGATCTAGTCTGTTGTTGAAGCTCTCAACTATATTTTTTATTCTGCTCTTTGATTGCTTCAAATTTCAGAATTTCTGTTTGGTTCTTTCTTATGATATCTAGCCTATGCTGAATTCCTTATTCAGATCATGACTTGCTTTCTTGATCTCTTTCTATTTTCATCAGTGTACTCCTGTATCTGAGGGTTTTTTAAAAATTTCTTTCTTATTTTTGAGACAAGATTTGACTCTATCACTCAGGTTGGAGTGCAGTGGCGTGATCATGGCTTGCTGCAGCCTCAGCCTCCTGAGCTCAAGCAATCATTCCACATCAGTCTCCCAAGTAGCTGGGACTACAGGTGTGCATTACTATGCCTAGCTAATTTTAAAATTTTTGTAGAGACAAGGTCTCGTATGTTGCCCAGGCTGGTCTCTAACACCTGGGGTCAAGTGATGCTCTTGCCTCAGCTTCCCAAAATACTCAGATTATAGACATGAGCCACCATGCCTAGCCTCACTGAGTTTCTTTAATATCATTACTTGTAATTATGATTTAGGCATTTCATAGATTTCCTTTTGGGGGGATCTGTTATGGGATAATTATTGTGTACCTTTGGAGGTGTTATGTTTCCTTGCTTTTTCATATTTCTGTGCCCTTATCTTGGTATCTGTATATCTAGAGTAACATTCACTTCTTCCAATTTCATGGATTGGCTTTTTGAGGAAAAGACTTTTTCCTATAGACATATCTATAGTGCTGGTTGGATTGAGTGATTAGGCTATAATTCTAATTATAGCTGGGTGGCTGTGTTAGTACAGTGTGTTTTATAATTTCTTTGACTCTATCAGCATCAGTGTTGTCTGCGAGTTCCTCAGTGGCCTAGGCTGTCGTGAGACATTGCTGGTAGTGGGCTTGGCAGGCTGGTTCCCAGGCACCTAGGTGGTGCATGTGAGTGAATGCCAATGGCAGCAGGCTGGGTAGGCCAGTCTCTGGGTACCCAGGAGGCACATGATCTCCAGTGCACAGGAGCCCATCTGTACCCCCTAGACAGAGTCCATGTGTATCAATGGCAGCAAGAAGGGTGGGCATATTGTCAGGCCCCTGGAAACCAAATGCAGCCAGTAGTGCCAGTGAGCAATGTAAGTCAATTCCAGGCACCCAAATGAGATGTGGGTGCCAGCCATGGCAGGTGGGGTGGATCTGTCTTCAGGCTCCCTGAGAGTGCATGCAGACACAAGTGATACCACCAAGCTGAGTGGATCAATCCCCAGGCCCTTGGATATCACAGTTTCACTGTTTACTTCATAATAAACATGCAAACTAGTTAGAAGCATTGCCAAGTAAGTTGTCTTTAAAGATATATATCATAACTAATGATGTATACTTCCTGAGTGAGCAACTTATGAAAAAATTTGTATACTATGGATACAGTCTAAGTGTTACTTAGTTTCATCACTCCAGCTAAAAAGAAAATTAATAATTTATTCAACAACGTACTGACCATGTGCCATAAATACTGCTAGTTACTTACTTTTGCTTTTTGAATAAGGAAAGAGTTGATCCTGCTTACTGATACAAGGATTAATCAATTAATTGAGTTTAATAATCCCTGGAATTAGCCAGCCTCAGAGGATTTTTTAAATTTGGTTTAACCTATCTACATCATGATTTCCTAATGTCTATGCTAGTTTTTAATATCACTGCTCATATTTCACTATAGTTTTCTTCAATTTTTAAACTTAGAATAATCTCTAAGCTATACACCTTCTAAAGAACTTGGAATCACTGTTTCACAAAGCCTTTATTGCCCATGCCCATACCATAAAACTACTAAATTATGATATTTTATTCATTCATTCACAGAACAATCAGTATTAAGCTTTAACTATACACAAAGTCCTGTGAACAACAAAAAAAATCTTGCATTTTGAAGAGCAGATATGAATTTACTAATTATATAATTCATTACATGGTTATGATAGTCACAAGTGTTACAGAGGTGTAAAGGATGCTATGAGACCATGTAAAATGAAGTTCTGACTTAATTTGGGGGAGAGGGAGAATAGGATTCAGAAACTGCTTCTGTGAAAGTTCTTGTGAAAATTAAATGCTTTAAAAGCACTCAGCCTGGGCCTCTCAGTGAAGTGATGATGATGACAATTATAATGACAATGATTATACAGTTAAAACAATTTCAGCACAAGACCTTTTATAATCCTCCAGACCAGGCATGTTTATAATATATTATGAATAGAATTAGTGTGCCAGAAGCAACCATATGTTGTCTATTTTTGGGGAATAACAACAAAAGGCATTAGGGTTTGTAATTGTTTCATGGTCTTCTACTTTATCACAGAATCTGCTCATTAGAGGTTTAGCAATGTGTGCCTCTTTCTGGATCTCCTACTCCATGTACATGATTTGAAATCCAAATAGGAGTTGCCATGCTACTTGCTGGGGAACAGAGGGGCTAGGGATGAGTACAGGCAGCTTTAGGTGAAATTAGGTGTCTCCTTTCTCCAGATTACATGAAGCCACTGGGAAACCTGCATCATTCACCTATATAATTATATCCTCTCCCATCTTTCCACATTCCTCAGACATAGCTCCTCTTCAGTCTAGGTGACCTCAGTGAGCCCTACCCTCACCAGTCACTTAGAGAATCCATGATCTGCTATTGTATTCATTCACATCTGTGGAAAACCAGGTGACCAAAACAGGGTAGGGGTAATTTCAATGAATACACACACAAAATAAATATGAACCAGTGTATAAACCAATCTTTAAATATACATAGCCATTTTTCCCATCTAAAGGGAAAACTATTGTTTTCCTTGTAGGGAAAGTGAAACTATCTCCGATTTTCCCCCTACCTCATCATTTTATCATTTTGACATAATAACATGCATTATAACTCCCAAGCAACATGATAGGTGCTTTCATATGTGTTACCTTGTTTAATTATTTAAACTACATAACCAAAGTAAAGCTGATATAAAATACAATATTTAAAGCAGACAGTTTGATAAACTTTGTCATATGAATATACCATTGTAATTACCAGATAATGAGCATAGCCTTCATCCTAAGAAAACATATGCATCACCTCTCATATTCCTCTGTACTCCCTCCCTTACCTCCTTCCTACCCTCCCCCCAATTCCAGACAACCATTGATCTGCTTTTCATCACCACAGATTAAACTGCACTTTCTGGAATTTTCTAAAAATGAATATTATGTACTTTTTTATGTGTAATGTCTTTCACTCAGCATAATTATTTTCAGATTCACCCAGGTTGTAGCACATATCAGTACTGCATTCCTCGTTATTGCCAAATAATATCCTATTGTATGAATATGCCACAATTTCTGCATCCATCTGTTGATGCATATGTCAGTTATTTTCAGTTTTATTTTAGGTTATTTCAAATAAAGCTATTATAGACACTTGTATATAATTCATGGTATAGTTATATCATACCAAGATATGGTAAATTTCTCTTAGGTAAATACATACTCAGGATTGGAATAGCTGGAATATATGACAGGTATTTATTTAATATGTTTTTAAAATTGTGAAACTGTTTTCCAAAGTGATTGTGGTATTGTATGTTCTCACCAGCAGTGTATGAAACTTCCAGTTCCTTCAGATATTCACCATCACTGGGTACAGTAAATCATTTTAATATTAGCTATTTTAAAAGTGATTTCTCACTCTACAAAAATGACATATAATTCCATGTAATAGATCAACACAACTGAAGCTCTGCCAATATTTTCCCTCCAATGTGACAAATTATTAAAAGTTCCTTCAAATTACATGAAATTGTGGGCTAGTATAAAAATATAAAACTTATAAAAGTCAAAAGTATTAGTTCATAAATAATTGAACTTTTGTTTCTATAGATTTACGTCACAGTAAGATTTACACATTTTAATACCAAGCACGGACTAGAACATGAAATTGTATTAAAATGAAATATATAAGGTCAGAAAGTCCAAATTTTAATACTCTCATCCTATAGATGCAGGGAGGATGAGATACTGCTTTAGTGTTACTATCAAACATTAGTAACACTGTGAACATTTCACATATCAATTTGTCTCAAATGTTGTTACAAATATTTATAAAGAATAATTGTATTCATTATTTAAAGTTTTGAAGGCCAATGCTTGGCACAATTTGTGCTTGTGAAATTTCACCCAGGAAGCTAAAGTGTAGTGACCATTATAAGTAAGTAAATAAAAGAGGGAAGGAAATAATTTTGTATCTCAGTGGCAGCAGTAGTCAGGAAAATTTCTAAAATATCCTAACTGCCAAGATATGGCATTGTTGAAAATCTCAGGCAAAAAGACAAAGTTTATTATCTATATGGAAACTTCCAACTCACAAATACCTGGGCATAGAAATACTTGAGAAGAAGGCAATAACATGATGGAAACTAGACAGGAAAAATAATTCAAATTGACTTAACAAGGTTTTAGTAAAACAACCAGTGTTAAAGTGCTGCCAATTTGAGGCCATTTCTTTAAAAAGCCAAACATTCTCCTAATGTTCGCTGGATCAAAGTGATACAATCACAGAATAAAATGCATTCAAAAACATACATGGAAATGTAATGGCAAAATAGAGATAGCTACAAGTCAGACTCTTTGTAGAAAAAACTTCACGTTCTATCACAAAAAAAAATGACAATCTGCAGATTATTAGTGCTGCCAAAATTGGAGAAAGTTCTTGTGGTTAAAATAAAAGCAAAATATGCATAAATATATAAGGGGAACAAAAGAGTATTTTTTGCTTGTGGGAGCACTATAATTTTATTTAAATGATAGGTGTTTCTACAGAATAGAGAATGCAATCACACTTAAAAAGACATCCAAATCTATACCTCATATATAGTACTCATCTTTAAGCTGTTGACAAAAAA
>NW_016107419.1:4110543-4181173 GCF_001604975.1 Cebus imitator
TTCAGATCTTTGTATATGCTAAGATTTATTGTTTCCCCTTCTAAAGCTCAAGATCATTTCTTTCCGGTTTTGGGGAAAAGGGGGGTGGTTATTTGGTCTTTAAGTGAACTGTCTTAAATGAGAAATGTTTTTGTCATTTTGACGTTTAACAGGTACAGGTGATCTCTTTCTTTGTTCTTTCAGTACTTTGAGGCAACAACTTTCAAGTATAAAATTTCAGTGTGGAAGTCATAGTTTATATATTTCAAGGTTGCCAAAGGTGACTTCAGATTAAAGCCTTCTGTGTGAATATATACTGATAATGGCTATGGACATTTGGGTAAAACCCTGTATAGAATTAACTAGCCTTTTACTTTGGAGTGAATCTTGGAAAATTTATAATACCAGGGATTTTGAATTTTTCTTTTCTTTTCTTTTTTTTTTTTTTTTTGGATAACAGTTTCAGATAAACCATCTTGGTTATTGTGCTTAATTTGGACTAAATTTTATTTAGCTTAATATGGACACTGTCACATTTTGGGGGATAAACATTAGACATATCAGAGCAGTGTAGTTCTGTATTATTTTTTAAATTACCTCTTCTAAAATATAACTGTCATTTACCTGAAATGCTGCATCCTAAAATTGCAAACTTACATTGAGCAATCATCAAGGACCAAAAGCCAATTGACTTAAAGGTAATCATTTCAGCTAAGATTAAATGGAAAGTCTAAGAATGTATAGAACTAGTTTTAAAATAATGATCTTAAATTTTTAAAAAGGATATAGGAATCTGCATTGCCATTCTCTGAATTAAGAACTAATGGTTTCTATCATTATTTAGCCCCACCTTTGTATTTTAAAGTCCTTCAGAATACATTTATGATCCAATTAGACTGGATTTAGCCACACACAAAGGAAATTCAGACCTTGACTATTTGATGTTTCCAGTTCACCAAAGGTGATGAAGACTGTCTTGGGAGCAGCTTAATCACAAAATTTGTGCATTCCTTGCTGCTCCTGGGGTAGAAACTTAAGTGAGACCACCAAACACATCAGTCCTATGCAGTTCTACTGAATGGGGGTGGACTTGGCATTTATCTGGCCAAAAACAGGCNAAAAAAAAAAAAAAAAAAAAAAAAAAAAAAAGAAAGGAAGAAAGAAAAAAGAAAGAAAACAAAGGCCACTAACAAGAACTGATTTGTTCTAAGATACTGTGAGCCTAAATCCCACATTCTGTAAAGAGTATCACAGCTATCTTTTTCATGTGTGTTCTGTGGGAAGAGGTAAAAACATTTGGCTTGCACAATTTGGTTTCTTACATTGAAATGGGAGCAATGTTCAAAATAATCATGTGCATGAACAGTGTGTATTTCTTATTCAAATAAAAAGAGATGAGCAGAAGTTTGTGTGTATTTTTTCTTAAAGCTTTTATAAAATGAAGCTGGTCTCTAAAACTCTTCTATATAACTATTGAATAAAGAGTGGATCTTAACGGCTTCACAGCTGCTGTTTACCCACAGAAAAGGAAATATACAATTTGTTAATTAGAATTTTCTTTTAAACATACACTATTATTTTATTCCATGCATAGGTGTATCTTTGCACTGATGGTAAAATTAAAGAGAGCAAATGGAAGCAAGCTAGGGTGGTAACTTTTCTGAACATAGCAATTCATGAGCTGTGTTCTGAATTTACTAAGATTCAATGTTTTCTCCAACACAAGCAGATCTTTACTGTGGCCATTTTAAATCAAGCGTATTAGCCATGTGCAAATTTCTGCTGTGCATAGTGATTAAGTTTGTTTCGTTGCCATAAAATGCAGATGTATTATTAGATATTTTAAGTTCAAATCTCACCTATAATTTTGGTTAAAATGCTGCTTCTATAAAAGGAGGCTCAGAATTTTTCAAAGTTATTTTAAACTGTTTTTGAGTTTTTATTTTATTCACATAAAACAAGGGCCATGATTTACAATGTACATTAGTTAGCAGAGCATACTTTATTATATAAAATTATTATATTTTTTTAAAGTATAAAATATGCAACAATTATTATAAATATACGTGTAAATTTGTGAAGCAAAGGCAACTAGAAATATAAACTACTCCTGTCCCTAAATATTATCAGAGTTTCTTTCTCTGGGGGTTGGCAATTCCTTTCATTCCCCTTCTATATACACACTCTTAGAAATTTACAATAATTGTGTAAATAAAATGTTGTATAGAGATTTACTTATTTGTTTATAGCAAAGATTTTCATCAGGCTATACTTTAACTTCCTAATGGATATAAACAATTTACAAAGCATACTGAGTTACTATCTGACTTCTTGAGGGAATACATATTTGAAAGGCAAACAGCTCACACATACAGGCTCTCTCTCTCTCTCTCTTTCCCCTCTGCCTCTCTCATCCTTCCCTTCCCTTTCCTCCTTTCACCCTCCCCTGCTATCCCTATGTATATGTATCAGTCTGGTGACTCTCTTTGCTGCTGTATTTTATTTTGGAATTGTTTTCTTGAGGAAGTCTCAAAAACAGAAGCCAAAAGAGAATCAAAACGATGATCACAGTTGTAATCCTCCCAACACTGATAAATTCTTCTAATTTATAATACTAGCAGCAATTTATGAGTTCACAAATATCACTACAGACTCACCAAAAATCATATTTATGCTTTTTAGTGATGTAATAATTTAGTAGATGGATAGCAGTACACACCCTGGTTTTAATTTATTTTTCTGTAATATTACTAACTTGAACGTTCATTTTTCCTTTCAACTTTACTATTTGTTTTCATTTATACCAGTATTTGTTTTCATTCTCTGAATATCTGTCCTTTGAATATTACTCTTAAACATTTTAATTGTCTAAATGACATCAGTATCAAATTTCTAGTCAGTGATATATCAATAGTTCATCAAACTATTAAATTTATTGAGATTCTAAACAGAGAAATCCAGATAATGTCACATCTAAACCCCGTTGCTTCTCTTTTTATATAATTGAAATATATATTTATTTATATATACCTATTTAATTACATTCATTTACATACAAATAATATACATATATAATTATTTATATATACCTATTTAATTAAATTCAATTTATATATTAAATGTCATCTTGTCCTTAAATCTAAAGAGCTATAGGGAAAGTTTATCTTCCTCAATTTTGCAAGATTATGTTTTAAATAATTCATGTTCCCATTATATGCTCACCTAATTTTCACATAATAAACACTATTAAACATTTATGAAAGCTTTAATTAAACATTGTCTTCTCTTCAACATGAGTAGTAGTATTGTAACTTCGAGGATGAGTAAGCCTTTTGGTGACCTTAAGGTTGAAATGAATCAGCCTGAAACTGCTTTCAAATAGAGTTCTTTTCTACTGTGAAATTATAGCAAAATCGACCAACAAGGAATAATGATAAATACAACAATGTGCAATGTGGACTACGAATTTTATTTTAGTTATAATTCAACTTTCAATGTGTTTAAGCAGTTCAGTTGACTGTTGGTAGATAGGCAAAAATGACAAAATTTGCAAAGAAAGGTAAGCAAAACAAACATAATTTACTAAGATCACTTTAAATGTATCAACTGGTCATATTAGTATATGTGTTTCTTTTTTCTTTATAAATGCTATATTCTTCTTTCACCTATTGATATATAAATAACAGTGATATACATATTTGTAACACTTCTAAACAAACAAACGATTTCACTCACTAAATGACATCTCCCATTGGATTACATGGTACATTGTGTTGGCATGAATTAGTTTATTAGGTAAATAACCTTAAATATGAAATAGCAATCAACAAGTATGCATACAAATTATTTAAATATGTATGATGCACTTTCCTGAACTGAATGATTCTAGTTTGTCTATCTTACTTTGTCTATCTTCAGTTAAACTCCCTAACTCTGGAATATGGAAATTAGCGTGAATTTTTAATCATAATAATATCAAAATTTTTAAATTATCATGTTATTGACTCCTTTTTGTTTCTGGTGGAAGATGCAAAACTTGTCTATTAAGATTTTTTAATGTAGAGCTATAAATTCCTATAGTTCCTGAAATAGGAAAATTGATTGTTTTGAAAAAAATTTCTGGGTTACTGACATTAAGTTGGTAGTCATTAGTCTATAAGTGATATTTAACGTCATGAGACTGAATGAGATCCGCAACAATAACTGCAAATAGATAAGTAGACTAAGTGCTCATCTTTCAGAGATTCCAAAATTAAAAGGTCTAAAAAATGTGGAGAAACAAGTGAATCACATGTCTCTAATGCTCTGGATAGGTCAAGTAAGAAGATGAAGATCCAACACTGATCCACAGATATAGTAACTTAAAGGTCACTGTTGAATCTGACCAGAGTTCTGGAATGGTGAGGACAAGAGTCTGATTCAAGTATGTTTAGGAGATAATTAAAAGAGAATTAGAGACAACAAGCATAGACATGTTGAGATACACTGCAAAGGAAAAGGAAGAATGACACAGAAGCGAGAAGGCCAAGGGAGGTCAACAGGTGAAAGGGTTTTTGTTGTTGTTATTTGTTTTTTAAGGCAAATGAAAATTTGTAACAATTAATTCTTTACAAAGTTCCAAGATACCATATAACCTTAATCCAATTTAGAGCTCTAATGAGGAAGGCCGTTAAGAAATTATGACTAAGGCTATGGAGGAAAATATTGTTGCTTAGACAACTTTGGACCCTCCATTAGACCAGACCTATAATCAATGAGAACTTACAGGTATTCTAACTACATATCAAAAGTAACAGCCAAGTGTTCTTTTCCCTTTCTAAATGATAACTGGGGTAAAGGGAAATAGCCCAAGGGACTACTCCAAGAACAAGTGAAAATGCAAAGCCATATCAGATGATCTTTTAGGAGGATATCAGTATGCCTTGTAAACAAATTGTGTGTAAATAATGGGTTAAAATCTCTTTGGTAATAATTGATTGACCAAATGTAGTAAGTTTAAATCAATAAAATAGAGTAATGAGAACTGTCTGATTATCTGGTTCAACTTGATGTTTAAAATGTGCTATTAGAAATTGTTTAAGTATCTGAAGTATCAGAATTGTACTATTAGACCATATGAAACATATAAGTATCATTTGATCCTGCTCTAACCAGACCCTTACACCAAAGCATCACTGAGTGACGAGGTTTTCCAGAACATCCTAAAACTTTTATAAAAAGGGGCTGATCTTAACAGGTAATTAATTCAAATTACCCAAGGCAGCCACAACAGACCCTTCGTCCTCTTGAGCCCTCAAAGCACTTGCACTGCTGCAGACACATACACCACGACATGAGCTGCTATTGACCTTACTTTTCCTGTCCCTCCACCCCAACCCACCCAGGTATCATGATTTACAAGTGGTGCCCATAAAGTAGAATAGATTGCAACTGTACTACCATTTATATTGTATTTCTTTTTCAAGATGATCATGATTTTGAGGTAATCAATGGTTAATACCAACATCCTGGTGACATACAGACGTGAAACCTCCCACTATAACTTAAGCTAGACCCAACAAATATATACCAGTAATTCAATCAGGTACAACTGTAACTACAGAATTCAGTGCCACATAAATCCCACTACATGTTGAAACTTAAGGCATTCCAGAAACCATCTTGAAGGTGTATGTACATTTAAATACAAATGATTGGCCTTAGAATTTTTCCAAGTTGTGAAGATGTCAACAGAAATTTTAACAATTAAAATGGACAAATATCAGCTTTCCTCTTTGGGAAAATTTTATGTTTTTGCAGACATGTCTGAAATGAAAATTTGCCCCTATATTTTTTTCTTTGAGAATTGCACTTTTCTGACAGCAATATGCAGTTCCACGCAGTTCCACCCACTTCCCACTGCTTTTCAGACTCATGTGGCAGAAGCGCCACCAAAATACACATACATATTCATAAGCTGTCTGAAGCATTAATTCCACACATGGCAATGTATACTTGCATCTGTGGTTGGAGCTTCTAATTTGCAAAAGCAAATATAATGTGTCTAAAAATCTTGATGAGTGAGCCTTTCAAATTCAAGCCCAGAACATTAAGGATCCATGTATACATAATTTCAAGCAGCAATAGGCTAAAGTCTTCTGACTACCTAATATAATTTTCTCCAAGTCAGTGTCACTGTATGAATATGATTACTGCCCATGTTAATTTCTCTAATTTACTTCTTACATCTATTTCAGGTTATAAATATTCATAGTCATAGTCCTCTGGTAGTATCCCCCACCACCACTAGTCTAAACTAAATTGTACTTGCTATAATATAAAGCTATTTTCTCCCATTCTAATTTATGAAATGGCTGAGAAAAATGGTTTGCAATATCTTTTCAAAATAAAAAAAAAAACGGTCTTTTTTTTTCAGTGTACAATGAGCTATTGGTAGAAACCCCGATTTATAAAAACATTCAATTAATCTTCTGTATCACTGATTCTCTTTTCTTTTAAATAATAATATCATCAGTAGTTGAGCTGTTCTATCCCCTCTGCCCTTGAGATCTAATTTTGCTGCAGGATCTTAAAAGAGCATATCTCTTTTTTACTCCTCTTTCTTGGGTGGGAATACCTCCACGATTTGGCAGCTGCTTAAGTCAAGAAAAGCCATGCTTTACTAATTCAGAATTCTTAAGCAAAGAAATCTGTACATATTAAGTGTTGGACAAATAAAGATTTAAAGGATTGGTATCAACCTAAAAGTACTAAAATAGTATGCAAGAATCAAAGCAGTGGACTTGCTAATTTATTGGCAAATTTCAGTATGACAAAAGTCATTAAAAGGCAAAAACCTCAGTTAAATAAGCAATTGTTTTAACATGGTTAAACAAGTGATATTTTAATTAACTGACCGTAAATCTTGGTGAAAGAAAACATATTGCTTCCTCCTAATATTATAGAGAAGATAACAAATTACTTTGCTTGAATTTTTTTTTTGTTTATTTGTGTTGATTTTATTCATCACTCCAGTGGTTCAAAACAGACACCTGAAATTGCTCATGGATTCCTGAAGAAAGCATACTGCTATTGTTAAAGTTTTGTTAATTATGGCACACTTTTTCTTCCAAAAGCCTGAAACAGCAAGGATTAAAAATGTTTATTAAACAATCTTGCAAATGAACATAAGATCTTTAGAAGCCAAATACTTTTCTTTGGCAGCACTGCGCTCTCTTACAGAGTGTCTTTGGAGGAGCTATTTAACTACAAATAGGTTTCTCTTCCAGGAAGACCCAAACTACTTTCATAGATCAGATCCTCATTATTTGCCAATTCCTTCTTTGCAAATTCACCTACTTGCTAAAATGTATTTATGACACCAAAATAAATACTGCAGTGCTTTCGGGGTCATTTGCAGACATGCACAGGGTGGGAAAAAAAATGAGTTGCCCAATGTGCACATTCCCAGCTTACACTGCCTTCTTGTTTCAGTTCTCATACTCTTAACAGTGTTCTTTTCATGGTCTATTTAATGCCACATTTTTTCGCATTTTGTGCTTCTTCTTGGTGATCATGCTGCTCAAAAGGAGCCCCAAGCATAGTGCTGAAGTGCCGTCTAGTGTTCCTAAGTGCAAGAAAACTGTTATGTGTCTCACAGAAAAAATACATGTGTTAGATAAACTCAGTTCAGGCATGAGTTATACCACTACTGACCATGAGTAGACCAAATAAGTGTCTTTAAACAGAAACACATGTAAACAAGATTATGTATAGATGGTTCAGAAAAATGTGACAAGAGGCTCACAGAAACTAACCCACCCTGTATTTCTCCCAGGAGCAATGGTTCAGTATTTGCTAAGATGATGATGTGCAACAGAACTTCCACAAATAATCAGTATCAACTATATATTTCCAAGCAACTTGGCTGTGACGTCCCATTCCAAGGAGAGGCAGCACTGGTTGCATAGAGGCGTACTTGCATTTGTTTAACACTCTGTTCCTCCATGTGTCCATTTCTACTTAATTAAAACCTGTGTTCCAGACCCTGAGGTTTTATTGGTAGGTTAACTCTGATTTGTAACAGACAAAAAACTTTTATGCATTTACCACAATAACTTTGGGCCTAAAAATGAAATTTTCTACTGAAATCCAAATTCATAAAATCACTACTCTTTCCTTTTCAGTGTCTTCATATTTGGTAAGTCCACGTGCAGGAAAATATTTAACTTGCTCTACTTAATGAAATCTAAAAGTAGAATTGTGAATACCACAAACTCTACACATAGATATGCTGATGTCAAATCACAGGGAAAAAAATGTGGGTTCTTTTGTTATTTGTTTTTTTTTAAATGAACGTCTTCAACAATTTTATAAATCTATCCCTGGACAGTATAATGTGACCACCTTTAGGTCGTCACAGCCCTCTATTTCTTTAATCACCTTGAAAAACAGTCCAGTCTCTCATCCCTTTCCTTCTATCTCCACACTTGGTCCCTACATGATAAGACTCCTAGCACCAATCCTCCCTATTTAAAATAAAATTGCTATATGGTATATACATTTTAAACTTTAAAACACTTTTGAGAGTTTAAAATAATACAGTAAAGATGTTAGTGTAATATTTTGTCTATTTAACTATCAGAACCCACATCAGCCCATCAGTCAGGGTTCTCCAGAGAAAGCGGACGTGCGTGGGTGTGTGTGTGTGTGTGTGTGTGTGTGTGTGTGTGTGTGTGTAAATTCTCATTGTAGAGACTGGAGAATTCAAAATCAAAGGGAAGGCAAGCAAGCTAGAAACTCAGGCAGGAGTGGTGCTGCAGTCTTGAGTTTGCAAATCTTCTTTTCTGTTTTTGCTCTTGAGGTCTTCAATTGATTGATGAGGCCTCCCCATATTATCACGACTAATGACTCTACTTAAAGCTTACTGGATGTGGATGTTAACCATACCTACAAAATACCTTCACAGAGATACACAGATAAGTGTTTAATTAACAACTGGCCTCCACAGCCTAGCTGAGTTGGCACGTGTAGCTAGCCATCACAGTACCTTAAATTGTAAAGTGGACTCCAACGAACAACAATAAGCAATAGGGAAAAAGAACGACTTGAGGCAACCATCTCGATCTTAAATCCCAGTTGTTTCACTAACAGTTGGTTTTAAGAAAGTCATCTTTTCCCTCTGAACCTCAGTATGCTTATTAAAAAACAAAACAAAACAAAAAACAAGTGGGGAATATTAACACTTATCTTCTGGTCTTATATAAATTACATGAAGAGCTTAAGGCAATCAATGAGTGGCAATAACTATGCTATTGGGGTATATGTCTTTTATACTTGTAATCTCAGTATTAATACATTCCTGAAAAATAGTACATGTTTCATAAATGTCTGTGGAAGGAAAGAAGGAAGAAAGGAGTGAAGGAAGGAAGAAAGGAAGGGAGAGAGGGTGAGAAAGAGGGATGAAGAGAATGAATAAATAAATGGAGAAATGAATATAAAGCTACATTTTTCAACAAAAGTGACTCTACTTGAGACTACAGAAAAAAACAAACAAGAATAAATAATAGTCCCAACTTTTAAGAGATTTAGACTAACTAGTAAATAAGTCCAGTGTGCCAATGACCATAATACAAATAGATTAAGAGAGGAATACAGAAGAGAATACACCTAATGCACAAGGCAATTTAATAATTCTTGTTTAAGTTCACATAAAAGGCACATTCTGAGACTACAAAGAATTAAAAACAAACACACAACGTATGAGAACAGCCATCCAAAGATTCTCGCACCATAGTAGATAGATTAGATAGACCTAAATGTGGTTTCTAGACCTGGATTACTTTACAAGTTAATTGATAAAGATAGGAAGTTGCTAAATTTAAAACAAGGTAACAAAGTGACATCTTTAGAATGATACTATCAGAATGGAAGATGTAAAGGAGAACTGTAATTCAGTCAGTTGGAGCGACAGATAAAAGACTGGAACCTGAGGAATCCACCAGTGTTCACATGAAATTACCCAAGAAAAAGAATCTTATCAGGTGACTCAATAAGATTTTCTCATAGCCTGGATGGAATATCCTTCAAGACCAACCAATTCCTTATGTTTAAATTCTGAGCCTATTGAGCAACTTTCCAGTTTCTGAATCTGCTTTGCAGACACCTTCCTGTGGAAAGGCAATATCCAAGAAAAACACATCACTCATTGTAAGTTAGTACACAGGCACTCCAGTCCATAAAAATATTTTGCAAGGCTTACTAGTTTGGATTTGTCTTCTAGGAACTATAGCAACTCTAGTTTTATTTAAAAAATGAAATTTCTGGAGCTTAAAATTTGAGAACCAGAAACTACATTTCAATGAGCCAGTCATGAGACAGGCCAGGTCTAAGACCATGCATGACTATCCTCTATATACCCCTCCCAAATGGTAGTCTTTGGGTCATACCTGAGTGTTGAGGGCTGAAAGGACCCACTGGTTTAAGGAAAAGATGAAAGATAAGAAGTATTTCAGTGGGCAGAAATTATGAGTAGGCCATTCCAGATGGAGGGAAAAACATAGCTAAGGTCCAAATACTGCAAAATACAATGTACATATGGATTAGAATAAACAATCCCATTTTGATGGTACATACACAGGAAGGTTCATACATAGGAAGGCTTGGCAAGAATGTCATAAGGCAAACTACAGCCATTTGGCGGGCTTTTAATTGACCAGATTGAGAAATTATTTTTTTTTGTTTATGGACAATGAGAAGTCACAAAGTTTTAATTTTTTTTTTAGCCAGTTAATATAAAAACTGTAACTCTATATTAGCATAATAAACTTGTTAAAAAACATAGCTGGTAACTTTGAAGGAGTGAGTGACCCATGAATTACAACAGTTTAAGTAGGAGGTAATAATAATCCAAGCTAGAAACACAGTTCTAATAAAATAGAGGATAAGAACTTGAGACTCTAAGAAAAGGATAATCATTGGGATTCACTGAGCATCTCATTGGATATGAAAGGTGAGGGATGTGGGAAGGTTGACCCATACTCCAAGGCTAATAATTAGGAGCAAAACAATAATCTTTTGTTTTTCAATTATTTCTATGCTGTTATATAACTTTTGAACATCATTTTACATTGATGGTTATACTCTCTTAATATCACTACTTAACATCTGCAACTGGGTTCATTTAAGGTCAAATTTAAAATGCCTAAACCCAATCTCTTTATCTTTCTTGCTATCCTGTAACCACAGTAAGCAATGAGCTGAAGATTTTCCAGATGTTTCAACCATCCATAAAAACAAATGTAGGCGGCCAGGCACAGTGGCTCATGCCTATAATCCTAGCACTTTGGGAGGCCAAGGCAGGCGGATCACCTGAGGTCAGGAGTTCAAAACCAGCCAGGCCAACATTGGCAAAACCTTATCTCTACGAAAAATATAAAAGTTAGCCAGGTGCAGTGGTGGGTGTCTGTAATCCCAGCTACTTGGGAGGCTGAGGCAGGAGAAATACGTGAACCTGGGCAGAGGAGGTTGCAGTGAGCCAAAATCGCACTATTGCACTCCAGCCTGGGCAACAAGAGTGAACTCCACCTCAAAACAAAAACAAAAAACAAAAAAACAAACAAAAAACAAATGTATGCAAAAGGCAAGAAAACAATCTAATGATCTAATAATGTTGCTATACAAGATTCACAAGAGTAAACTATTCAAAAGGCAATATTCTCTAGCTAGTAAATCTAGCATTTTTAGTCCTTTCTTGAGAGCTGACACCGATACCAAGAATCTAACAGTTGCCTGACTTTTCTGAATGCTGCCTAAACCATGAACATTCCAATGCCTTGTCTTTCCAGAACCCTGTCTCAACAAAGCAATATTTAGAAAACAACAGGAGCATTAGACTCTCAACAAGTAATTCACCAGTAGTACAAGAAGCGCAAATGTGCTTCCTTGTGTTACTTTACCCATACACAATCCAACTAAAAAAAAAAAAGCATCCTAATGTTTAAAAGAGTTAGCACAGTAACAAAGTCAACAGTTAAAAAGCAATGAACGTAATCAATGCAAGTCATTGTTAGAAGGATTATCCCTTGAGACAAACCTCTCAGTGCTAAGATTATTGTTATTTATCTGAAGTATTTTCTCAAAAGCTAAGAATGACTGAGGGCTTCAGATCAATGAGGTTTTTTTTCCTTTCAGTGAGCTAAAACTCCCAGTAGACCTAAGCTGCACTTTTAATCATGATATTAATCGATAACAATTACACCCAAGAGAATGCCAACATAGGTTTTCCAGGAAATCTCATAGGGCTTAAAGTGCTAACTTGCAGAAATAGTCAATATTATGTGTTATGAAAATAGAATTCAAGTTGGTTTCTTCCTATTTCCCTAGAGCAGAATTATGGTGCTCTAGATCTAGAAATGTTGGCATAGTGCGTCTCAAACTTTAATATGCTTAAGAATAACATGGATATCTTGTTAGATTATAGATTCTCATTCAGTTGGTCTGCAGCGTGGCCTCAGATCTGCTTTTCTACAACCTCCTAGTATTGACCATGCTGCTATTAATAGTAAGCAGGCAATACCTGCAGTAGCAAGATGTTGAACTCCATTAGACTGGTCGGGGGAAGAAGCAAAAATCATACACATTGGCTGAGGGATACTAAGAGCAATTTGATCATAACAGAGATTTCACTTCTGGATAGTCCAACTCAAGCTGTCCTCCTTGCAAAATAACAGAGAAAAATGCCAATACTTAACTCACTTCAAAAAGCAGCATTTTCTAAATGCATTATATACATATTTTTAAAAAAATGAATTATCTAGGATATGAATAGGTGTTGCCAGAGAAACAGAATGTTTATAGAAGGCTGAATATTCATACAACTGAGCTAAATGAAATTAAGTAATAACAATGGTTAATAGTTGTTAGGCACTTACTACATGCCAGGAATTATTCTAAATCCATAATGTAGAATAACTCCTTTAATCTTCCCAGCGTCTCTATGAGGTGGGAACTATTGTATTGCATTTTTCAGATGGGGAAAGGTAGGCAAGGAAAGGTTAAAAAACTTGTCCAAGTTCACAACGCTAGTGAGCTGACTGGTGGTAGAGCCCAAGAGCCAGGACTCAACTCTTGCCAGGCTGCCTCCAGAGCATGGGCTCTACTCTCCAGATCATGAGCACTTTTCATGTTAACAGAAAGTGTGATTCACCACAAGGTGATGTAAGTACTTGTAAGTTGCCAATGAAGGGGAATATGCAATGAGGAGGAGAGAAGAAAACTTAAGTTATGGCAAGATAGAGCATGAGAACAAGCCAGAGACGGGAAAAATAAAAAAGTGGAAGCAATTATTAATTAAATAATAAATGTAGAATAGTGCACTGTAGTCGTGGAGACATCGCCCACCCAGACACAGACATGTGAAATAATCGATCTGCTCGGCAAATAAATGCCCAGGAGAGGAAAGCAAGACAAGACATGGACCTCATCAACCTCTGGAGGACACAATTTATTTACACCAAATATACTGAAAAGCTCTCAATCATAAGAGCCATAATTATTCGTATGTTAATTATGCAATTGACAGATTGTCTGGGGCCACTGCTGGTTCTCTTTCTTCTTCCTACAGGATGGATTGGACATTTGCTTCCTACAGGATGGATTGAACATTTAGCAACTTTGTGAAAGTGAGTAGGGACAATTCGGTTTATTTTGATCTCATTCTAAGATTTGGCAATAGGCTTGGGAGAAGGAGATTATGCTGTGAAACTTATTAAAAAACAATCTTATTAATCCTAGATTTCAATGAACCCTCTGCCTGGCCTTCAGGTTGCTGGAGAAAAAAATACGCTAAGCAGATCCAATCTGAAATACTGTAAGTAGTCTGAATTAGAAAACAGCCAGCACATTATGGAGATTATATTACAGGTCAGGCAGAACAAGAAATAATGTAGTTATTTGGTAAGATAATAGAAAATGGTTCAGACTGTTCAGGCAAGTATTAAAACAAAATATTAACCTTGAAAACTCCTGAAGTAATGCAGAGATGTTCCTGAAACACTCTAGTGAAACTTAAAGAAAAGAAAAAGCTTAACTGGAGACAAAGGACTGCCTGTAAGCATCCTGAAGGCATCGGATTTGGAAATGTATTTACAGGCACCAAAACAGATATACTTTTTGCAACTGAAACAAGAGAGGTCCTTCGGTCTCAAAGATTGAAATGTCATAAAAACATGCCAGGCATACATTGAATACGTTGTGGATTCGGTTCAAATCACAATAAAACCAATGTCACAATGTGGCAAGTTATACCAATTTTCAGGTTTCTCAATGCATATAGTAGTTATGATTATACTATACTGTAGTCAATTAAGTCTGTAACAGCATTATGCCTAAAAAAAAAGCACATGCCTTAATGGAAAAAAATTGCTAAAAAAATGCTGACAAACATCTCCAGTGGTCTCTGACAGAGGATGATTTTGTGGTGAAACTGTTCCACCTCGGATCATCAGGCTTTTAGAAGAATCTAATGCTGCTGATTTGACAGAATCCCAGAAAGCAGAACTCAAGACAGTAATGCTCAGTGGCCCACTGCTCATTCCTGTTGTGCGGTCCAGTTCTTAAGAGGCCACAGAGAGGTACCGGTCTATGGTCTGAGGTTTGGGGATTCTTGATCTAAGCCTTCAGGGAGTCCTAACCTCTTTGCCAGTGAAGAATCTTGTCTCGAATTGATGGCTACTGATTGATTAGAGTGGTGATTGCTGAAGGCCAAGATGGCTGTGGCAATTTCCTCCTTTTTTCAAACTTCCTTTTTCTTTCTTTTTTTTTTTTTAATTGAGACAGGGTCTCACTCCATGGCCCAGGCTGGAGTGCAGTGGCAATTTCTTGGCTCACTGCAACCTCTGCCTCCCAGGCTCAAGTGATCCTCCCACCTCAGCCTACCAAGTAGCTGGGATTAAGGTGTGTGCCATGAAGCTTGGCTAATTTTTGTATTTTTTGTAAAGAAGGGGTTTCTCCATGTAGTCCAGGCTGGTCTCACACTTCTTGAGCTCAAGTGATCCACCCACCTTAGCCTCTCAAAGTGCTGGGATTACAGACATGAGTCACCACACCAGGCCAGTTTCTTTTCTTTTATGTGAGACAGAGTCTTGCTCTTTCCCCCAGGCTGGAATGCTGTGGCATGATCTCAGCTTACCTACCTCCTGGGTTCAAGCGATTCTTGTGCCTCAGCCTTCCGAGTAGCTGGGATTACAGGCATGTACTGCCAAGACTGGCTAATTTTTGTATTTTTAGTAGAGACAGGATTTTGCCACATTGGCCAAGCTGGTCTCGAACTCCTGGCCTCAAGTGATTCACCCACCTCAACCTCCCAAAGTGCTAGAATTATAGGAGTGAACCACTGCACCTGGCCCCAGCCAATCTCTTAGCATAAGACAACAATGATGTTTGCTGCATCAACTGACTCTTCATGAAATATTTTTCTGTAGCATGTGATGCTGTTTGATAGCATTTTAACCACAGTAGAACGTCTTTCAAAATTGGAATCAATCCTCTCAAATCCCACCACTGCTTTATTAACTAAGTTTATGTACTATCCTAAATCCTTTGTTGTCATTTCAATAATGTTCACAGAATCTTCAACAAAAGCAGGTTCTATTGTAAGAAATGACTTGATTTGCTCATCCATAAGAAGTCACTAGTCATCCATTCAAGTTTAATCATTAGATTGCAGCAATTAAGCCCTACTTTCAGGCTCTACTTTTTTTTTGAGACGGGAGTTTCGCTCTTGTCCCTCAGGCTGGAGTGCAATGGTGCAGCCTCAGCTCACTGCAACTTCCGCCTCCTGGGTCGAAGCAATTCTCCTGCCTCAGCCTCCCAAGTAGCTGGGATAACAGCCACCAACCACCACGCCCAGCTAATTTTTGTATTTTTAGTAGAGGTGAGATTTCATCATGTTTACCAGGCTAGCTTCAAACCCCTGACCTCAGGCAATCTGCCCGACTCGGATTCTCAAAGTGCTGGGATTACAGGTGTGAGCCACCTTCAGGCTCTACTTCTAACTAGTTCTCTTGCTATTTTAACCACATCTGCAGTTACTTCCTCCACTGAAGTCCTGAACCCATCAAAGTAATCCATAAGAGTTGGAATCAACTTCTTCCAAACTCCTCTTAATGTTACTGTTTTAACTACCTCTGATGAATCATGAATATTCTTAATGGCATTTAGAATGATGACTGCTATCCAAAATGTTTTCAGTTTACTTTCCCCAGATCTATCAGAGAAATCACTGTATCAATGGCAGCTGTAGCCTTATGAAATATATTTCTTAAATAATAACACTGCAAAGTTGAAATTACTCCCTGATCCATGGGATGCAGAATAGAGTTCTATTAGTAGCTATGAAAACATTAAACTTGTCCATCTCCACCAGAGTTCTTGGGTTACCAGGTGCATTGTCAATGAAAAATAATATTTTGAAAGAAATCTCTTTTTTTCTGAATAGTAAGTCTTAGCAGTAGCTTAAAATATTCAGAAAGCACGCTGCAAACAGATGTGCTGTCATACAGGTTTTGTTCCATTTACAGAGCACAGACAGAACAAACTTAGCAGAAATCTTAAAGGCCCTAGGATTTTCAGAATGGTCAATGAACACTGGCTTCAACTTAAAGTCACCAACTGCTTTAGCTCCTAAAAAGGGAGGCAGCCTCTGCTTTGAGGCTTTGAAGCCAGGCATTGACTTCTCTTCTCTAGCTGTGAAAGTCCTAGATGCTTCTTCCAATAAAAGGATGTTTTGTCTTCATTGAAAATCTGTTATAGTGGAGCCATCTTCATCAATGATCTTAGCTAGATCTTCTGGATAACTAGCTGCTGCATCTACATCAGCACTTGCTGTTACTTTATGCTTATGGTGATGGCTTCTTTCGTTAAACCTTATGAAACAAATTCTGCTAGCTTTCAACTTTTCTTATGTAGCTTCCTCACCTCTTTCAGCATTCACAGAATTGAAGAGAGTTAGGACCTTGCTCTGGATTAGGTTTTCTCTTAAGGGAATGTTGTGGCTGCTTTGATATTCTATCCAGATCACTAAAACATTGTCCCTATCAGCAATAAGGCTGTTTTGTTTTCTTATCATTTGTGTGTTCACGGAAGTAGGACTTTTAATTTCCTTCAATATCTTTCGCTTGACACTCACAATTTGGCTAAGTGTTTGGCGCAAGAGGCCACACCTTACTCACTAAGCTTACTCATTTATAGCTTTTGATTTGCAATGAAAAACATGTGACTCTTCCTTTCACTTGACACTTAGAAGCCATCGTAGAGTTATTAATTGGCTTAATTTCAATATTGTTGTGTATCAGGGAATAGAAAGGTCTAAAAGGAGCAAGGGAGATGCAGGAACAGCCAGTGGATTAACCAGTCAGAACACACACACTTAGGTTCTCTGTCTCACAATTTTTGGTACATCAAAACAATTACAATAGTAATTACAAAAATCACTCATCACAGATCACCATGAAAATATAATAGAAGTTTGAAATATTGTGATAATTACCAAAATGTGATGCAGAGACTTGAAGTGAACATGTGCCATTGGAAAAATGGCATGGAAAGACATGCTTGATACACTGTTGCCACAAACCTTGAATTGTAAAAAAAAATGCACAAAGCACAATCAAGTAAACAGCAATATAAAGATGGGTGCCTGTATGTATTCTTAACCGTCACCTCAGCACCTCTAATGCCAGGTTCTAAGGTAAAGCAATCTAATGTTCTTATGCTAAGAGTTCAATCTACATTTACAAACTTTTCAAACATTTTATCTAAATGTTTTCTATCAGCATGCTCCTTTTTATAAGAATCCTTCATTGTTCCAAGACACAAATCATATCCCTTTGAATTCTAGATGAAAACATTTTAGGCCTATTTACGATTTATTTCAATAGATATGTATACACATGTAAAGCAGTTTCAATGTTATTTAAAAATATACTTCATTGGTCTTATTGTGGTGACATTAGCTTGGCACTTAAGAAAATGCTTCCAGGTGGCAGGCACCTGCTCTGGCTTTAAAATGCCAACCTCAAAATCTATAGTCAGGCACCGAAAAGGGAAATGCAACAAACTATGTATTTCAGCACCTAGTAGTTTTGGCAGCTCATTTGGAAATGGTTATTGCCAGCTGGGCATTTTGCCATTTCCTTGAGGCAGAATTAAAGTGGAAGATGCAAGGGTTTTATTGTAATTTTCTACCACATATTTATATCATTATGGGTTTTGTGCTGCTCTAGTCCCCACACAGTCTCACTGAATATCTTCTTATTATGTCACTGAGATTTGAAGCAAATATAGGATGATGCAGTGAAAACAAGTGGGCACTGTGTATAGTAAATGATTGCTGAAGATAATACTATGCTTATCAGAATGGGCTACATAATTTGCAGGGCCCCCTGTTCATAAAGCAGAGAAAAAGTACCATTAAAGGTACTAAAATATCAAGTGTTTTCCTTTCTTCTGCAGCTTCCCTCTCAACCACCATGGTGTTACTTGCTACTTCATGTTGCATCCTTTAGGCACAGGGATATCTGCACAGTAAGTGCAGACCTTCCGGGGTTCTACCCACATGCACACCCACAGTTCATACAAACTGCCCACTGGCTAGTGGCTGAGTTCTCCCTCTCTCCAGCCACCAGAACAATGCTCTGTTTATCATCTAGGGGAGGTGAGCTCGGCAGCTCCCTTCCCACACACAACTCTACTGTTCCAGCCCACAGGCAGAAGAATGACCCCCAGGAGGAGCACTATATTCCCTACACGAGGATGTATGAGGCATCTAGTTCAAGGGCGAGTGAGAGATTTGCTCCACTGAGGAACCCCTGTGGCACTCCTAGAAGGGGCAGCCTGTCCTAAGACCCATGAGGCTCTTGCTCCAGACCCTGACCTTCTCTGCCAGGGGCTGAGGACAGCAGTAATTGTTGTGCAGGAGCAGGAAAGAAGAGGCCAGAATGGGCTTGCGGTCCTCAGTGGTGGGGAAGCCAGAAGTGAATAACAGCAGAAGTGGTCACCTGAACCAAGTCTTCAAGTCTTGAGTACGCTCCATTATCCCATCAGATTTCACTTATAAACTATAAATGCAAACATAAAACCAAGGATTTCAAGACAGTAAATTCAGAGCATTACACCCTGAACAACTGCTATCATCACCGAGTAATGAAGTCAGCCCTGATGCATAAAAAACCCAAAGCCTGTGCCCACTTCTTCAGCACATGTACTAAAATTGGACAATAGATTAGCATGACACTTACGAAAGGATGACATACAAATTTTTATGTGTCTCATATTTTTATTTTACATAACTAAATACACACAAACATGCACACACACCAAAGAGAACACATAAAACTTGGGAAATCTGGATTGTGTGCCCATATCAATATCTGAGCTATGATACTAAACTACAGTTTTGCAAAATGTTGTGAAAAAACATGTAGAGTTCAAAGGACATGTTTGTATTACGTCTCACAACTCCATATTATAACCATCACCGCTAAAGAAAGACCCAAGGCCAATTAAATGGACACATACAACAAACAGAAAATCATTAGCAAAACTACCTATACTTAGATATATTCAGAACACTAAATTGAATATAATTTGCCTTTTAATATGTTAAGGAGCAATTCTTAAAACAACTTGCTTGAATACAAAATCTGCCAACACTATGTTCACTGTGTTATTCCTCCTCTCAGGAGGAAAGTGTTCAGTTATTGTATTAGTTTGTTTTCACACTGCAATAAAGAAATACCCAGACTTGGGTAATTTATAAAGGAAAGAGGTTCTACATGTCTGGGGAGGCCTCATGAAACTTACAGTCATGGCGGAAGAGGAAGCAGGCACCACCTTCACATGGAGGCAGAAGAAGTGAGAGTGCAGGAAAAAGTGCCATCATCAGATATTGTGAGAACTCACTATCAGGAGAACAGCATGAGGGAAACTGGAGGCATGATTCAATCACTTTCCTCCCTCCACACATAGGGATTACAATTTGAAATGAGATTTGGGTAGGGACACAGAGCCAAACCATATCAGTTATATTTCTTGTTAAAACTTCTCTCATCTAGCAGGGCATGGTGGCTCATACCTGTAATCCCTGCACTTTGGGAGGCTAACGTGGGTGGATCACCTGAGGTCAGGAGTTCAAAACCAGTCTGTCCTGTGTGGTGAAACCCTGTCTCTACTAAAAATACAAAAATAATTAGCCAGGTGTGGTGTCACATGTCTGTAATCCCAGCTACTCAGGAGGCTGAGGCAGCAGAATTGCTTGAACCCAGAAGGCAGAGGTTGTAGAGCCGAGATGGCGCCATTGCACTTCAGCCTGGGCAACAAGAATGAAACTCNAAAAAAAAAAAAAAAAAAAAAAAAAAAAAAAAAAGACATCTATTTAAGATAAAATGAAAATATGCATTCTAGAAACCACAAAAATACTCTGGAAACCTAAGTGTCTATGCAAAAGCATATCTTTATTTATAAGAAGAGGAGACAATTGTACATGGAAAAGCCCATGATCAACTTTAAAATGTTAAATTCTTGTATACAGAAATCTGATCTGCATACATTTACAACTGGAAGTACTTATTTGGTGCTGGTACAATTACTTACATTTTATATACAAAAGATGAAACATCTTGCCTATCAGATGGTGAAACATCACAAATATAATAGGGAAAATCTGAATTTTTCAGGCTGACTTTCCAGAGGACCTGAGCCAGATAAGAATTCTATGCTGCTCTTTAGGACTGTGTATTGTGAGCAGATGACCAAACAAGATCATTCTCATTACAGTTCTAGGGAGAGGATATGGCCATATATGTTGAGCCGCAGAGGCAGACACTACCCAAAGAGCACCTACTTCTATTTAAACTATAAAATGAGATAATGGAAGAAACTTGCTTAATACCAGATGGCCTAGCACATTCAGAACATGCAATAGATGTTAGCAATTAATATCAACAATGCAGCATGCTTGTACTCTGAATTGTTAGCACTGGCTCTCAATGCAAATTACACATTCAGTTACTATATCTACCATTTCTTACTCTGTCAGATGATGTTCATGGGCAAGATCAACCCACTTTTTGGGTTTAGCCAGGACCTGAACTTTGCAGAGACCTGAACTATATAAACAAACAAGCAAAAAAAAAGTTTGGGATCAATTAGTTTTGCCACTGCTAACTCTGTACCTCTGGGTAAACATTAAGCTGTTCATTAGCAAAATGGAATTTGAATTTCAAAGATGAATGAATATTCATTTATTTTGGGTAATTACATACTAAAGTATTCAAAATATATTTGTTGAATGAAAGACTGAATTAATGAAAGGATATGTGCAGACTTCTCTCCAACCCGGCTTTTTATTTTGTCTTTACTAGCTAAATTCCCTTGCAGCTTCTTTTTAAAGTTAAAATATCAAAGTAGTAGAGAAGGAGCCACAAATAAAACAGTATTTTGTTCACAACCTCAATTGACGGTATTGTCTGTCTCACTACATAATTAATCATTGGCAACACCAGTCAGATGTGGGTATACCAACAACTCTGTGTCAGGGTTTGCCAGGTGTGGCAAATTACTACATCTTCCTGTACCCAAGTTTCAGCCTGGAGTCTAACAAAAAGCACTTAAGAACCTCCTGAGGCAGGAGAGCAGTGCTGGCAGACTGTCAATGTCTTCTTGGTAGTGGTGCCTTAGTTCTGTTCTGACAATCTCAAGTTCTTATATATTCTTAGGCTCCTGGCTACACCGGTATATTAAAGAACTGGACTTTTTCCCTGTCTTGTCTTAGGACCTGCAGGTTCTGAAGCGCTAACCTAATATGCCTACATGTGCTCCAACTACAGTCTGCACACCTGACTTCGATGCACTTTTTCCAAAGGTATATTCAAAACCCTCTCCACTCAGCTTAGGCTCTGATCCCAGGCTGGCTGCTAGCCCTGTTTCAATGATTCCCTGCTGCCTCCATTGCTGGCATTGACACAAATGCAGCTTTGTATCTAATCACTACAAAAACCTTGAATCTGTTCTCTTCTCTCATTGATTCCTTAGCACTCGAAACTAAGCTAATTATATTTCATGCAATTAAACTATATGCAAAATTTTTAATGACTAAGCAAAATATAGGCAAGAGCCAACTTGAACTGTATCACCATATAAACTGTGTAAAGGATGGTTTAATATTTAAATAAGTGTCAATCTAAAAGATGACAGAATGCATGTATTAACATAGATGAATAAACTCAAAGTATTTTGTGTTGAATCTCATTTTCTAAATTGTGTCACTAAAATCAACTGTGGCTCCAAGTTCCCTGGTTGATTCAAGATCTATTTGAGAGGCTGCTCACCGACTTTAAAATGAAAAGTCTACTAAAAAAAGTGCATCAAATGACCTGTTAATCATCAAGGAAAGAAAAGTTTCCACAGTTTACTGTACACTGAAACAGTAAAGAATTAATTTTGTCATGGCAAGACTACCATTAGAAGCATCTAAATTGTTTAAGATAAGCATAGGATAATTAGTAAGTTCTTTCTAATCCACTAGTAAGTCATAGTTAACATGAATACTGTAGAGAGTCTTATGATTTATATACTTCCAGCATATTCTCACCTCTCTATTCCAGAAGATTATATATCCCTAGATGGAAATTGTTGAGATCAAGATGGGAAATGTCAATGAGAGGGAAAATCCAGGCATAAAATACGTGACTCTGGCACAAACTCATGAAAAAACAAAACAAAATGTGGGGAAATTTATTGCTAGTAGTCTAACTGTTATAAGATCCTGGAACAATTTACAGAACTATGCAATGGAATATTCACTAAGGATTCAGCTTAACACATCTTGTAACATCCACCCTTTCTAGGTAGTAGAACATGTCTCCTGGTCTCAAGGTTCTTCCTAAGTGACTATTAAGAATGTATATACTTTAAAAGTCTAAGTAGATCCATAGTCCACAAAACACTTCTAACTGTGCTTCTCAAATAGCACAATTCCAGCGACATGTTTATTTTCCAGTTATCTACAAAAATTACGGCATTTATGTCTACCAGTTTAAATGTGGCACTTCTTCTTTACATATTAATAATATTCATTTCTTCATTAGCTTAAGACATTATTGCTACCTTCTGTATAGGTATAAACAAAGGGAACATTTTAATAAACAGCTTAGTCATGTCAATAGTTCATTAAAACTCTTAGAAGCTTTTTTATCAGCAGTTTTGGGAAATCAATACAGAGAGAAAAGCAAGCTTCCTGAGGTACCAACAGTTTCCAATAAAGCAAATAACTATGTGCCACACATTCAGGAATGACGACAGACACATGGTGGTAAACAGTTGGTTTCATTGTTTTTAAAAATGTTCTACTGTTACTTAAATTTATTGTTATGACATTTATATAATATAGGTAAGAGAAAAATTGTTACCATAAATGCAATATTCAAATAAACTGGCGAGTTATTTGCTTTTTAAGTTCTCATTAAATGAAGTTCAACATATGAACTTATTTTAATTTTCTATTATCCTTAAGTGCTAGGGGCTTTTTTCTCTTAAAACATAGCCTTAGTCAGCCGGGCGCAATGGCTCACACCTGTAATCCCAGTACTTTGCCAGATCGAGGTGGGCGGATCACAGGTCAGGAGATTGAGACGATCCTGGCTAACATGGTAAAACCTCGTCTCTACTAAAAATATAAAAAATTGGCCAGGCATGGTAGCACGCACCTGTACACTCCCAATTACTCAGGAGGCTGAGGCGGGAGAATCGCTTGATCCTGGGAGGCGGAGGCTGCACTGAGCCAAGATTGTGCCACCGCACTCCAGCCTGGGCGACAGACAGACTCCATTAAAAAAATTTTAAAAAATAAAAAAAACAAAACTAGCCTCAGCCATATAATGATGAATCACTAGAAGTTTACATTTACTGTGACTCTGCCCTCTGTGAAGATGTTGGTTTAGGGTGCCTTTAGCTTCACTGACAGTTTTAGCTGTCATCTAGGCTACTGTGTCCTCAATACTGTAAATAATCTATTCTATATGACCCTATGATTACTAAAAAATCGTTTCCACATATTGAAATGCCCCCAAATTCCTGGAATTCAAAGAGATCATATTTTTTCTGGCTGCCTTCAGCAGAAAATAAATATAAACTACTTACATTTGAAGTATTTGGGACCTATTAGGCCCCCAAAATTATTTATTTTAAATATATTTAGATAAAGAAGACATACTAAGGCCTGAAGGATTACAACTAATTTTTCCAAACATATATTCATATACTTTAGTTTTTATGCTGACTGGAGCATTTTTGCAAGGGTGAGGACATGCTTCCTAGGGTCATCTTTGAAAATATGTTCCTTTCAAGTTACATATCTGGTATCTGTGAAATTTTCAACTAACATAAATACTCTTCACAAGAACTACTGTGGGCTTCTGCCAAATCAAAATGAGGGCTTGCTGTGAGTGATCAGAAGCCCACTGGCACATAAATATATGTAACCTTTTAATAATGCCTTCTCCCAACCAAGCCAGGAACAAGGATGTGAGGCAAACTGACACATTGTGAGATTTCAAAAAAAGATTCAGATTTCTTGAGTGAAAAGTCTCCTAACTCTCTGAAGATGATTCCCTG
Organism: Cebus imitator; assembly: GCF_001604975.1. Lineage (NCBI taxonomy): Eukaryota > Metazoa > Chordata > Mammalia > Primates > Cebidae > Cebus > Cebus imitator. The sequence continues at coordinate 4,135,174 of NW_016107419.1, forward strand.
AAAAGCTGTGAATGTTAGTTTTCACTAACTCATATCACAAAGGAAAAAGGAAGAGTACAGTAAGGTTAAGAGGAGGCAGGAGATTTATTTTTATTTGATAAATACATACCATTTACCATATTATAGACGCTGTTTTAAGTATCTATAACTTATTGATTCAATAAATCCTTATGACTTCTAACTTTATGGTAACCTCTAACTTGATGGTTAGATATCATTATGTAATCCCCATGTCACAGAGGAGAATATAGAGGACAGAAAGATGAGGTAACCTGCTAGAGATCACTGGGCTTGTAAACTTCTAGGTCAGGATTTGAACCCAAGCAGCAATACTCCAGAGTCATGCTCACAAGTGCCTTAACCTGCCTCTGCCAGCCACTGCTTCCCTCATTCTTCTTATAAATTCCACCCAAAAATCCAATAAATAACGAAAAGAAAACATCGTGATTACAAAGGAAAATAAAATTGTATAATTTTGCCATTTCTTTCCTTCTTAGTTAAAGGCAACTATTTTTTCATTGAAAAAGATTTGTCTTCCAAACACAAATGACAAAAACAGCAGGGAAGGAAATGCTATTTTCAAGTTTCTAGGAGGTTATCATAAACAATGAAGAGAGAAAAACAAATTAAAGTTGGAAAAAAATGGCATTTGACAGTATTTCTTCTACCTTGCTGCCTATGACAATTTGACTGCACTGTGTTCGGTGGCTGTCCATGGTGTGAAAATGAAAGATGACCACGCTTGGAAAGAAAAGAGAAGCATATTGTAAGCAAGTGTAAATGCACAGTAAGGTCTGAATGTTGTGGAAATAAGCCCAGGCTGCTTCTCAATTCATGAGTTTAGCTGAGATGGCAGAACAGATGACAAACAACAACAAACAGAAACACCATACCACACAATTCTCTCCAATACTGGGGATAAATATCCACAGCAGTTTATTTAATTTGATGCTAATTTTCTTTCTTGTTTAACCAGTCTAAATATTTGCTATCTATTAAATATTCATGTATTGTGTTTTAATACCTTAGGTTTTCATTCTGTAAGTAATTAGTTTTTAAGTACCTGCAGTCAAAATAATGCACTTTCCTCAAAATAACCACAAAAGCCTTTATTCAAAGACTTCAAATCAATTAATTGGTCAAAATACAGGTCTGAAAGAGAATTCAGTCTTCTTGGCATTTAATATTTCCAAATTGAAAAAAATACTTCATTTAAAAAAAAAAAAAAAAGGAAAGTTCACCTATTCCACCTATTCTCCAGTAGAACTATTTTGTTTGGTTTTAATGTCAATGGAAACTCAATAATAGTTATTTTATTTCTTCTTGCAGTATCAGAAAGAGCCTAGTTATTTATAAAATATTGGTATATTCAATCTGTTCCTTTTAGATATAAACTTTTTTTAAAATGATGTTTTATATCTAGGTGAAGTTTCATAAATAGGATCAATTTACTCTTAGAAAATTAAGTAATAACTTTAATGTACTACTTATTTATATTAGATATAGTAATATCCCATTAGTACTTAAAGTCTAGCTGCTAAAGAAAAATAATTGAGCAAAATCTTCTGACTTATCAAATCTCAAAATAAAAAAATTTCTATTAAAAAGGGGGTGAGGGTACACTGCATTTTTCAAAAAGTCAATGTCAGAAAATACAAAGAAAGATTGCGGGAATGTCTTCAATTAAAGGAAAATAAGGAGACAATAAAATGCAATGCCTGACCCAAAGCTACATCCTGTACAGAAGGGAAAAATAGACTCTAAAGGAAGTTATTGGCTCAATTGATAAAACCGAAATATAAATGGTAGGTTAAAGTATTTTATCAATGACAAATTTACTCATTGATAATTGCACTGTGGTTATAAGAAACAAAACCTGATCCTTAGGAGATACATACTAATGTGGATAGATGCAAAGGGTCATGGTGTGTAATATCCTCAGATAGTTTAGGACGGAAAAAAGGTCTGAGACAGAATGAGAAAGAGCCCACAAATAATAAAACAAATGGGCTAAAATATTTAGATGAATCTGGGTAAAAACTAGAGGAATGTTCTTTGTGTTATTTTTATTGTTGGCAAATTTTCTGTAAATCTGAAATGATTTCCAGATTAAAAATAAAAACAACAACAATGAAACACAATTGACCTGACCAACAGTATGAATTCAACTCCATGAAGTACACAAAAGCAGGCTCCCTGATGTTTGCCCTCAAGATATTGATGTTACTTTGTAGACTGTTACAGACATTCAAGTCTCAAAAGATGTTCCTCTACAGAGTGCAAGTTATTTCTAACATGAAGGTCTCTCCAAAAAGGCTCAGCCACTATAAACTCAGCCTCCACAATGAGAAGATGAGGCATATCCACCCTAAACAAAACAGTTACAGAATCACAAGGACATCCCACGCTATCCCTGGAAATAAAGTTCCTTCATACCCCACCAATCTATAGGCAATACTTTTTGGCTACTACCCTGGTGGTCTGGAATCAGAGAATATTTATTTAGTGCCTACCATGTGCAGGCACCAGGCTATGTGCTAGGAAGAGAAAAGATGAATAAACTCTGGCACTAGCATTAAAGGAATTCGCAGGCTAAGCAGAAAAAAGCACATACATTCTGTAATTAAAATAGAATCTATGAAATGCTGTTGTAACAAAGGTGCGTACCAAATGTTCTGAGAAGGCTGTGGTGAATAGATGAGACCAAACTTTTAGTTATTCAGTAAATATTTACTCCGTGTCAGAGAAAACAACCTTAAGGATAAGTAAATGCTCCCGTAGCTGATAGAAAAAGAATTAAGAAGGGAATTCCAGATAAAATCCACTAATAACACAAGAGAATGGCAGAAAGTCAACCAAGTATAAGGTGTTTTTACTGTATAATAAGATCAGTATGGCTAGAAACACAGCATCACCTGGGAATGTGAATAATGGGGAAGGTAAACCGATTAGGGTCAGATGCTGAATGGCCTTGTATAACATGCTAAGGAACCACAAGATAATCCTGTGGAGGGAATGGTAGAATATTTTCAGTAAGAAAAATGTAAAGAAAGGGAAGGGAGAAAAGGAATAGCAGTTCACATGTAATTGCCATAGTCTTCAAATGTGATCAGAGCTTGAATTGGGACATCAACAAGGAAAGAGGCACAGATGAGGTGAAATGGGTTGCCCTCAGCAAACCACTGATTGTGTAGGATGAGGTGTAATGGGGTAGGAGGTTAAGATGATGCAGCTTTCTAGCTTAAACTCTGGGAGCCATTAACAGAGACGGAGGGAAAGGGGAAAAGATGAAGTCAGCTTTGAACATGTTGAGTTTGAAATTCGAGTGTAGTATAATTGGAGATGTTCAAGATAATTACAGGAGATACAATGGACATCAGAATAGGAGTTAGGGTAAATATAATGAATTTTTACATGTTCAGAATATATTTTAGGGTAACACTAAGGATAATTAAACACATGATTGTGTACTTATGTTCTGTAAGGTAGATCGTGTAGATTGAGAAGACAGCTAAGATAAATATCTTAAGATTGTCAGGAAGAAGTCAATCCAAAGGAAGGAAGAAGAATGAACAGCAGCCAGAATTCACTGAGTACCTAACCCACATACCAAGTACTCTGAGTACACAGAACTTAGTCTGTGGGTTAGGTGCTCAGTGACCATGGTTCCACTAACATTCAATTCACTATGTCATGTTAGGCACTGGACACTTTGCTAGATCCTGGCTATCACATTAGCATGTTTTCTGTTCTATCTGAATGACATACTAAGTTTGAATAGAGACAGAGTTAAAGTTCTCATTCTATTCACTCTCTCCTTACACACTGAATTGCAAAATTAAACAAAGGACTTTATTTTAAAAGGAAGCATGATCAGGGTCACACTGGAACTTTTATAGACATTCAGGGCTTATAAAGCAACACAAAGGAAAAAAGGTTCACAAACTAATTCTTGAACACATTCACCCCTCTTTTAAAAATTACTGATGGGCAAAATATCATAATAAACCATTGTTAAAATAATACAAATGTTCTGATTGCAACATGGCAATGCTAGCAATTCTGGGTTAAACAATAGCATCCTCCACATGAATGCCTGCAGATGCACAGCTGAGACCATGTGTGCCTGCACACACACACACCCACACACAACCTCCTCAAGCAGACAGACTTCACAGTCAGAGCAACCTTTTAAACACTTTGCCTTTATCACCCACAGAGAGCACCAGTCTAGTGCAATCATCTACCCTCTCATAGAGACCGTGATACCTGTAATCAGTAACTCAGCATAGCAACCAGGTTTTACAACTAACTCCATGAACCAATTTGTTCCATATTTAATTTTTCTCTTTAAATTTTATGATTGATGCACTACCCAGATCTTCAATGTTTTTGGCCTCCCAGGTCACAATGGAAAGTAGTCTGTTTTTCTCATACAATCATTTGAATAAATAATGCCCAGTCATCTGACTGAAAGTATTCATTACACATGAGCTATAGAAAATAATTACTCACAGATCAAGTTTAATAGCTTGAAAACAAATGACATAGAATGATTTCTATAGAATCCTTTAAGTGGTTTCTTCAGAAATGATCCAAATTTCATCTTATGAGCATTGCACAATTTTCCTTTTTCATTTGGTGAATATATTTCTCTTGGGTCAATATTCACTTTATGACTTTCTAATTCAGCAAATAAAGGCTCACATCCAAAATGGCTTTGCCGTTTGTCTAGCATGTTAACAGAGCAATAATTATTTTACTGCTTCAATCTGGACAGTCAAAAAGATGACCTTATTTTGAACCTCCTGTAAGAGAGGCAGTACTGTTTATAAATAAAATCTCATGCTGAGAAAGCCTTAGCTTCCTAAGGAAGAAAGCAATCACTGTGTTTGCAGGCAGCTAATGTTCTGCCCTTTACTTTAGGTACATAGTATCTAGCTTTTCATCAACATTTTTTAAAAATGTAGTTCTAAGTACAGAATCCTGTGTTTTGTTCACTCATAGCTGAAAACTATTCTGTTTAGGGAATATTCCACAAGCAGCTAGGATGCAAAAGGGACATTCTTTATTGAATCTTTTTACAAAGAAAATACTCCCACAGTTCTTAGTTCAGTCCCACAACATTCTTAAAGGGACATCTAACTAAAGAAGAGCTAGACATTTCTGCAAAGAATCATAATGTTTTTTAAAAAAATTCTTCAAGGAAATTTTAAAGTACAGCCAAAAGTAAATTAACAAAAGATGGATTCAAAATTGGAAACAATGCAGCCAGGTTTAAAAGTCACATTTTGAATTAAACAGGCCTCAACTCCAATATTTACAGGCTAGGTGACTTTAGACAAGTTATTTGATTTTGCTGAGGCTCCACATGGAAATAATTGAATATACTATGTGTGAATCAACTAAGCCCAGAGCTGAGTACCCATAGGCACTCACTTTCTCCTTGACTTTCCATTTGATATTGTAAATAACAACAACATCATTAGAGAATTCCATAATTTGCACATTCTGTGTATATGTGGTTTGGTTTATATTTCAGTGATTACTTGCCGGTCTATAAACAAAGAATATCACAAAATATTCCATTTTGATATATGTTAAATTACCATAACAAGTGAATTCACAGTCTGTTATTTTTAATATTTGTTATTTGTAGAGCCTATGTGCTCAGAGAATAATGCAAAAGAAAAACCCATTCAAATGCAGATGTGAAAGTATGTGTTTAATTAATAAATATAAATGAGCTCATAATTTTAAAATATCCTGGGTCCCGATCCCATTGAATTGATTGCTCTAAATGACAGAATCATCAAATGAATACCATATTGCCACTTCTTTTGTGCTACCTAGTAAACTGGATCAAATACAAAACACTCTTTAATGGAGCACTGTCCTCATTACATAACCAACCACTGACAGAAAAGGGAAGAAGGTCAAGTCCACTTTTGAAAAGCTCTTAAGTAACAGGTCAGAAGACAAAAACATTAGGATGAGACCATTATAAGTTGTTGGCAGAAGAGGAAAGAAAAAGTTTTTAATCTTTGATTCTCAATTGTAAAAATTCCAAAACATCATATTCACATTAATAAACATTTTTCATTTCAATGATGAATAGCCACCTGCTGAAGTTGTAGAAAGATGAGTACACTACTAATTGAAAACAGCAAGATCGTGTGTATTTTCTATTGTGTATTTTGGCTCTCCAAATGTTCAATTTGAGAACTCTGGGGCTAAGCCTTAGAAACACCCCTTGTTCTCCATAAGCTGACACATTCTTCGGACACACACTGCATGCATTCAGTATAATTAGAATATGCACAGTTGGAATGCAGCGTTTGAGGCCTTTGCATTTTTAAATCAGTTTGTGTGAATTTTAAGTAAATTGTCAGCTATGGTGAGGGTGCAGCAACTCTGTATTTGGAAGGTTCTTAAAAGGAAATAATAGAACCCAAATGTTTTAATGTTCCTTTATCCTTTCAGAGAAACAGCCTCTGTCACACTTGCTACCTTCTGCCAAAGTCTACAAGGATCGAACTTAGTGGTAGCCAACTAAGCTAAATGATGCTTGTCCAAGTTTCCAAAACAAGTCTTCACAATTTTCCATTTATGAAAATTAAAGGGAAGAACTATACTTTATCATTTTGAACAACTACATTATTTAAAAAGTAAACTTAATTTTTAACTTTCCCATCCCCCTTCAAAACCCCAACCACTGCTTTTTAAGTCACGGCAGCGGCAGCAGCATAGTGCCCTCTTTCCTTACCTGATAAATAAGATCTCTCAACTGGAAGTCAATTTAGAATCAACATCATTTTTTCTATTCAGGGCCTAGCACCAATATTCAGGCAAAAAAATGTTAGGCTCTCCAATTATAAACTACGTATCAAATGATCTTTCAAAAATGGTACTTGAAAAACAAACAGTTTGGCTGACATCAACATAATATCTTCATATGCAAGAAATTCACTCACACTACTGATGAAACTATTCTACCAGATACCCTATTAAACACTTCTTTTACTGCTTAACAGTCTAGGCCAGTGATTTGGAGATAGTTATGCAATTGGTCATATGAAATATCTAGGTATATTCTTGAGGATGTATCTTGCTTATAGTTTTGTTTGTTTGTTTTTTAATTAGCCTGTGATTGTAGACATTCCAGCATTTGTCAGTAATGATGACACCATATTCTTTCACTCAGCTGGACACTAACTCAGTAGATATCTACTTGTCAGTAGACTGAAAAAGTCAGATAATTATCACCTCAGTAGAAGATTCTTTCAAATTAATGCTGTATTCCATGGAAGGATTGGAATACCCATGCTTCAAATTTTTATTGAGTATAAACATTATCCAAAGAAATGTTAAGACTTTTGGTTCAAAATCTAGTGGACTACCAGTCCTTAATGTGGAATTCAAAGATATGTGGTCTTTCCTGGGTTTCAGAAGACAGATTTTCTCAGGTAACATGTGCCAGGAAACGTGATAGGTATGAAATACGAATAAAGACTTACACAGCTAAAGAGGCAGAAAAATGTATAAAAAGACTTTATTTACAATATGATAGAGGAACGCTCAGAAAAGGGTATATGTGGCAGTTATAAGGTCTGCAAAGTAATTCTGAGCCAACACTTGACAGACTATAAGCCGTAGTCATTGGTCAGGCAAAGGGTCATATATTTGAATGTGTGTGTGTACATGTAAGTGTGTGTGTACATGTAAGTGTGTGCGTGTGTGTGTGTGTGTGTGTAAGAAGTCAATACCATGAAACAGGAGAAGTTCATTCTAGTAAAGGTGGCACACATTTCAATGTAATCGAAGATGTAAAGTAGACACCTCACCTGCCAGTTCATCAAAAATGATTTACAAGTTTATACCAATGTATGAAACTAATATCCTCTTCACATATCTTTAAATAACAAAGGGATAGTTATTAAAAATATGTAAAGAGGATGATGACATGGTTTTATTTGCATTTTAGTGCTCTTAAGAAGAACTGAATTTTAAAAACTGGACTGTTTATCAACTGTAACTTTCCAAATATGTTCATGAATATTTTGTCAACATAGCAGAGTTTGAAAGTTATTTTTTCCTATCCAGTAGTGTTAAGCTAAATTATGAGAAAAAATTTATATTGTTCATTTCCTCCTCTTCCACTATAAAGGCAGGCAAGTCTTTGCTTTCCATTGTTTTGAGGGTTTTATTTTCCCCCACCAAAACAAAAATGAACACCTATACTTGGCTTTTGTTCTCTAAAACCAAGGCTTCTTGAGAGCATTATGCTAGATCTTCATAGATAGGGGATTAACAGAGAAAAAGAAGTTATTATACGAAAAAGAAACTGGCACACACATGTTTATACCAGCACAATTCACAATTGTGCTGCTATAATATGGAACCAATCTAAATGGCCATCAATCAATGAATGGATAAAGAAACTGTGTGGTATATATATATGTGATGGAATACTACTCAGTCTTAAAAAGAAATGAATTAATGGCAATCACAGCAACCTGGATGGGATTGGAGACTATATTCTAAGTGAAGTAACTGAAGAATGGAAAACCAAACATCGTATGTTCTCACGCATAAGTGAGGGCTAAGCTACGAGAATGCAAAGGCAGAAGAATGATACAATGGACTTTGGGGACTCGGGGGAAAAAAGCAGGAAGGGGGTAAGGGATAAGACTACAAATTGGATTCAGCATATACTGCTCAGATGATGGCTGCAACAAAATCTCACAGTTCACCACTAAGAACTTACTCATGTAACCAAATACCACCTGTTCCCCAAAAACCTACAGAAATATTTTTTTCAAAAAAAGACAGGGATTCATAACAGTCATCAAACATTCTCGAGACCCATATACCATAAATAGAATACACATGAAATCCTTACAATTCAGTGAGGTAAATATTACTATCTACATTTTTGCAATGGCAGAGGCATGTGGGAATTATGGTTAGATGGCAGAAAAACAAAGCATTGGATATATACCCTGGACTCTAAGTCTGGAGATCATGACTCCCCACTAGTGATCTTTCATGGGGCCATGCTTCTTGTCCCGTTCATCTTGCCCTGACTACCATGCTACTCAAAGTATAAGTCAAGGGACAACAACAGTGATATGACTGGGAAATATGTTATACAGACAGAATTGAAGTCTCTTCCCCAGGCCTACTGAATCAAAATTATTGTTTTAAAAAAGACTCCATGGTGATTTATTTGCACATTAAAACTTGAGAAGCACTAACTTAGAATACAGCCTAACCATACGAAAACAGTTTTTGCACTATTATAAATTCTCTGGTTTCCCATTCCAGAGTGGAATTATGAAAATACTGACAAGTAAAGCAAGAGAATTATCTGGAGGCAAAAAGAGAATTAAATATCTCACACTTACAGTCCAAATGGCCATGCTATCGTTTGTTTGACACTTACCTAATTACCCACAGAGCTCTTCTTTCTCTGACATCGTCTCCTATCTTGGTCTTCCACTTCCTCCCACTGTATCTCCCTCTCTCATTTCTTTTCCATCTGCTTTTCCTCGCCTCCTTTTGTTTCCTCCTTTTATTTTCATTCTACTTTGACGTTCATATATTCCTCCATTTATTCTCTTCTCTATGTCTTTCTCTCACCCAATTTCATCCCTGTAACTCTCTTACACAGTAATAAATGCAAATCATATTTACATATTTGTGTTTGTCCATCTGCATTGCTATAAAGGAATACCTGAGCTTGGGTAATTTATTTTAAAAAAATAGGTTTATTTTGGCTCATGGTTCTGCAGGCTGTACAGGAAGTGTGGTGCCAGCATCTGCTTCTAGTAAGGGCCTCAGGAAGTTTACAATCACAGAGGAAGGTGAAGGAGGAGCAGGCATGTCGCATGATAAGAGAGGGAACAAGAGAGATTGGGAGAAGGTGCCAGACTCTTTTAAATAGCCAGATCTGAGATCCCACTCATTACTAAGAGGACAGCACCAAGCAATTCATGAGAGATTCCCCACCATGACCCAAATACCTCCCACTATGCGCATCTCTAACAGAGATCACATTTCAACAGACTTGGAGGGGACAAAACATCCAAACCCTATCAATATTCTATTCTCCTTGACTAATACAAGGCTTTGTTAGGGCTTGGATCTTTAGGGGAAAAGAGGTTCTCTATCTCTGGATGTACACACTCATAAAGAAATTCAACAGATAAAAGATTAATACTGATCTCAAATGTTTAAAATGCATACACACATGCACTTGTAAGCTTCATCATATAAATATTAAAGATAATCAGACATAGAACCAACAAAACATATACCGAATTAGAGATAAACACCTTGAAACCACCTGTGGAAGATTTTAAAATGTCCACAAACTTTTTGACACTGCCTCAGGGAGAAGTGAGGTCTGTATTACTTTCCCTGAAATCGGGACAGGCTTGCAATTGCTTCAACCAACAGAATGCAGTACAAATAGCGGTATGTAAAATTTCCTGGCTAGTCCTTAAGCGACAATGAAACTTCCTCTTGGAATTTTTAGAGTGGGAAGCTTCCCTGTTTGGAAGCTTTCGCTTAGGGGGTCCCTCTCAAAAACCAGATGCCATGCTGTGAGAAGCCCAGAACACACAGTATGAACATATGTAGGCAATCCAGTACATGGCCCAGGCAAACCCAAATCTACAATCAGCCCTGCCCACAAGCCAAACATGGGAGTGAAGAAGCCTTCAGATGACTCTAGCCCCGACCCATTCATGTCTTTCTAGCTGAGACTCCAGGCATCATGGAATAGAGATTAAAAGTACCCTGTAGCTTGTCTTAATTCCTGGCCTAAAAAAATCCATGAGCAAAATTTAAAAATAAGTCATTTTATGTTACTAAGTTTTAGGGTGATTTGTTACACAGCAATAGATACTGGAATAAGGTCCATAATTAAAAGAAATAAAATCCATTATTAGATCTTTTAGGTATTTCAGTACCAGATTTTCCTCAAATAGGATATAAAATAAACTGCCTCTTATTTAGGGAAGCGTGTCACAGTGTGCTTTTACTTTTTACTTATTTCAACCTTTTTGATTATGTGCTCCTTAAACCATATTTCAAACAAAATTTCTAATACAGAGGGGGGAAAAAGGTTTTTATGTATGTTCATTTATTTCTAGCTACTCTTCATATAATAAGAGACTTTCTTTTAAAGAATTACCCTTAGGCAGGAAGACCATCATAACATAGTATTTCTCCACTAACACAGAAACCTCACATTAAAAAAAAAATAGAATCTTGTTCAACTTCCCCACTTAAATCCTAACATTATACACATTTTGAACCAGATGTCGTCCCTAGTCACAATGCCCTGCTTTTTTTCATTTCACTAAGTTCATATTTACTGCTAAAATATTTCTTTTAAAATTTCATTTGCATATCAGGGAAAATAAACAAAACACAAAAATGAAAGCCAACTGATTCACTTATTTCCTCTATGCTGACAGATTTTATAGAAAGCACTTTTGTAATAAAAAAAATATTAATGAAGTAGCAATGTTTTGTGCAGACATTTGCTCCTCTGTCTACTTCATTTATAAATACATTTTAATGAGGTAATAGAGACTACACAGCTCTGCAAGTGTTCCTTTTTCTAACATTTGTTCTGAATTCAAAGATTAGAAACAGCTAATCTGCTGCATTTTGGGGGCTGATTTGTGAATACAGCATTTAAAGCACATTGTTCGAGCATCTGGAAAGCTAACATCTCATAAATAGCCCATCCTCCCAAACATATGATTAGACAATAAGGGTAATCTGAAATTTGTTTAAAATCAGTGGCCATAAAGTAGATACAGTGTACTACAAATTGTCCCTCCCTCCTTCTCCACCCTCCATCCAGAGTGTGTATTGAAATATGGCTTAATGGGCTTTCATTTGCCAAGAAGACATTCAGAGTGGAGTTTGTCTTTGTACAATTAAATTATGCACATTGTCAAATCTTCTCATTTATTTAAGGAATCCATATTTTACTGAATTAATCTAAGAATTAAGTCAGGTCTACCCAGGATGTACTCTGTCTTTCCTCAAATGCATATATTTATTTGTGTGTGTGTGTGTATTTAACCATAACAATCAACAGACTTAAGAAAGGGCATGGTTCAAGTAGACAAAGTCTACCTTCAAATCAATACATAGAAAAAAAATCACATTTAGCACACTGGGAATCATAAGTATACCAAGCTTAACATAATATCCCATTGAAACTTGATTCTTTTGTTGTTTTGTTTTTTGGGTTTCTTTTTTTTTTTTTTTTTGCTCATGTGTTTGTTTTTGAGACAGGGTCTCGCTCTATCGCCCAGGCTGGTCACGGCTTAGTGCAGCCTCAACCTCCTGTGCTCAAGCGATCCTCCCACCATAGTCTTCCCAGTAGCTGGAACTACATGCATGTGCCACCATGCCCAGCTAATTTTTTTGTAGAAATGAGGTTTTGTCATATTGCCCAGGCTGGTCTCAAACTGCTAGGCTGGAGGGATCTGCCCGCCTTGGCCTCCCAAATTGTTGGGTTTACAGGCATGGCCCACTGCACCCAGCAGAAACTTGTTATCTAAGTCAATAAAGAAGAAATCATTATTTCTGATTAATGTATCCTATAATTGATCTGTTTCATGAATTTATAAAGTCATTACATCAGTAGCTAACATTCATTGAGTGATATAATACTTGCCTGGCACAGAGCTTAGTGATCTACATGGATTATTTCATAAATGCCTCAATATAACACTATTAGGTAATACTATTAGTCCCCATTTTACAGATAAGAAAACTGAGGGAAAGTTTATTTATCAAATAGGTCTAAGTTACACAACTACAAAAGCTTACAGAATTTTCAAGTTTGAAAGAAACATTTAAGATGGGCTAAAAAAACTGCCTTTTGTAAATGGGAAAACTGAGGCCAGAACAGTTTAAGGTCATAGTAAAGTCAGTAGCTGAATGAGATCTAAAGCCAGTTCTGTTACTCATAGTCCAGCAGTCATTAGAATGTTTGCTTTTTGTTTTTTGTTTGTTTGTTTTTTGAGGCGAAGTCTTGCTCTGTTGACCAGGCTAGCGTGCAATGGCCTGATCTCAGCTCACGGCAACTTCCCTCTCCCTGGTTCAAGTGCTTTTCCTGTCTCAGCCTCCCAAGTAGCTAGGATTACAGGGGTGTACCACCACACCCAGTTAATTTTTGTATTTTTCGTAGAGATGAGGTTTCATCATGTTTTTTATTTTCTCATTCTGTTTATGGGTTTTCAGCTTCTTTCTCTCTTCTCCCCATTTATATTCATCCTTCCTAAGTTTGCTATATGTTCTTCTAGGCCATGCTTTCATCATTTACTGATTATTTAATAATGACTTATGGTTATCCATAATCAACAAATATAGAATTATTTTTTATTTATGTGCATGTTATATACCATAAGTATGCTGCTTTATTAGTCCAAAATTATGGTTGGGGCACCTGTTCATGTTAATACATGTATGTATATTTAGTCATTAGCTTTAATTTCTACTTATTTCTATCTTACTAACATGCCATATTATTATTAATTATTTTGTTTTCCTCATGAACAAACAATGCTACAGTGGATAATATCTGTACATGTCTCCTTGGGCTTATTTGTAGAAGTTTATGATTCAATGTATCTATGTATTTCCAGTTTCACAAAATATAGCCAAATACTTTTCCAAAGCGATTATACCAGCTCACACTTTCACATACTACAGAGACAATTCCCACTCCACCACCACCACCAAAACTTCTCTAATATATGACATCATCAAAACTCTTAAATTTCTGTTGGTGAATGCATGAATGTTGCTTTCATCCTTACTTTATGCATTTTCCTGAGCACCACTTTTAGATTTCCTTTTCTTTAAATCTTTTATCATTCATGCATTTCTCCACTGGCATGTTTTCATTTCTCTTATTGATTTATAAGATTTTTTGTTTGTCTGTTACATATGTTGTTTTCCTTCAGAAAAATACTTGGCCTTTAGCTTTTTTAATAGTATCCTTTAGAGACTTTACTTGTAGGATAAAATTTATCTACTTCTTATTTAGCTCAATAAAATCAAATTTATATCGGCATACATGTTTTTCATGCTAGAAATGGGCACCCTTATTTGTAACCTCCTCAAAGTAAACTGAGAAAAGAACAAGAATTAGACTAACTCCTTTTTTGCATTGAGTAAAACGCTCCAGAACAACTATTTCAATCTTTGAATATTATTCATTTGTTTTTAGTGGAATCATCCTTTCATTTTCTACTTTTATTTAAAGTAAAAATATTAATATATTTACAATTTTTATTAAAATAACATTATCCATCTTAAGGCTCCAAGAGACTTACTAATATAAATTTTATTAATGGGCTCAATTATGGAATTTTATTTTATTACTTTTTTACCTGGGTATCATACTTTGCAAATGCATCATTCTTTCTCTCAAGTCAGTTGTTTTTATTACCAAGATAACCTCCATAGTACCACTTCCTATTTTTAAGCTTCCTGTGAAGTTGGAAATACAAGCTATATACACACCTGAAGAATAGTATGTAAGAAAGTAACTATAAGAACAAGATTATTTTTTCCTACAATTTATTAACTATAAAGTACTTCTTTAAAATATTTCTCAAAAAGTTAGGGTAAAAAAACAATCTAATGTTTGAAAGGTGGCATCTAAAGAATGTTTATCCTGTACCAGGTTATTCTTTGGGTAATCATGGGAATGAATAAATAGTACATTAACTAGCTCTACACATCTAAAAACCTGCCATTAGTTGTGTAAGATAATATAATCAGGCAAAATGATTGTCAAAATTCTATTCTTTTATAATAAACCTGTTAAAGTATACACATACAATCTACTCTCAAAAGCCAAAAGAGCACTTACAGCAGCTATGAAGCTAATTTCATTTTAATATTCAGCTACCCAAAATGGGACAGGCAACTTCGCTTCTTTAATATATTATGTCTGCTGAAATAAAAACCATTACTAACAAACAAAAGGCAGTGCACCTCAGAGGAAATAGATTCTGATGATGTCAGACATTTATTCTTTCTTCTAGAACAGACAGAATTGAACAGCCTTTGCCATCAAGTAGGAAACATCTCAGTATAAGAATATTTATAATATAGTATTCTGCTTTACAATTGACTCCATATTCATTTTCTGAGTGATCTCCAAATTACTTTACTTTGGTTGACTTATCTTCCTATACATTGAAATTGCTATTTGTTGAATTCAACCAATTTCAATTTCATATGTGAAAAAGCAAATCTTTTACTCCTCTATTTTCTATCCATCAGACCCATTACAGACTAGATAGCAGTGAGACTGAAAAAAAAAAGAAAGAAAAAAAAGAAAAAGCTCTCAAGAGAGTAGCTATTCAAACCTCTCAAGGCAAAATACACAGCAAAGGAAAACAGCTCACTTCCTAAAGAGCATGTCCTTCTCAATCTTCCCCTGATGGAGATCCCCTCCACAGATTTCCTACAAGAAGACATCTATTATTCTTTTAAAAAGTGATTATATGAAATTTAACATTAAATACTATAGTTCATAAAATTTTAATTTGTTTTCAATTACATGAATATTTTTAAGTAAGGTTTCTCAGTAACAACACTATTGAGTTTTATCAAACTGGCTTTGCTATAGACAGAAGCTGTCAGCCATTCATTGTTCTAGTAGAAGAATGGGTTCACCCAAGTTGCGATTTGGGCAAAAATATAGCTGTACCACTGATCTACTTTGTTTTTATTTTGAAATACTGTTATTGAACTTCCATTTTATCTCATTTGTTTGAAACAGAGGCCTGATTTTTTTTAACAGACTTTTTCCCTCTAACGTGATTCTCCTTAGTTCCTTTCATATCATGCAAACATCACACATTTCAATCAAATATTTCTTTTTCATTAAGCTGAGTCCTCACATATAGCAAAATTCAGGGTTTAGTTAGCCCTAAACTTTAGAAACAAAGTGAATTAACAAAAGTATACTCTTTTTTTTAATATATATATTTTATTGCACTTTAGGCTCTGGGGTACATGTGAAGAACATGCAGGATTGTTGCATAAGTACACACATGGCAATGTGGTTTGCTACCTCCATCCCCATCACCTATATCTGGCATTTCTCCCCATGTTATCCCTCCTCAACTCCCTACACCCACTGTCCCTCCCCTAGTTACAATGTTGGTGGGAGTGTAAATTAGTTCAACCATTGTGAAAGACAGTGTGGCGACTCCTCAAGGACCTAGAAATAGAAATTCCATTTAACCCGGCATCCCATTACTGGGTATATATCCAAAGGATTATAAATCGTTCTATTATAAGGACACATGCACACAAATGTTCACTGCAGCCCTGTTTATCACAGTGAAGATCTGGAACCAATCCACATGCCCACTGATGACAGACTGGACAGGGAAAATGTGGCACATATACATCATGGAATACTATGCAGCCATAAAAAATGATGAGTTCATGTCCTTTGTAGGGATGTGGATGAACCTGGAAACCATAATTCTCAGCAAACTGACCCAAGAACAGAAAATCAAACACTCAAATACCACATGTTCTCACTCATAGGTGGGTGTTGAACAATTAAATACGTGGACACAGGGAGGGGAGCATCACACACTGAGGTCTGTTGGGGGGAACTAGAGGAGGGACAGTGGGGGTGGGGATTTGGGGAGGGATAACATGGGGAGAAATGCCAGATATAGGTGATGAGGAGGAAAGCAAACCACGTTGCCATGTATGTACCTATGCAACAATTCTGCATGTTCTTCACATGTACCCCAAAATCTAAAATGTAATAAAATATATATATTTAAAAAAATAAAAGTGTTCCTATTTCTCCACATCCTCTCCAGCATCTGTTGTCTCCAAATGTTTTAATGATCGCCATTCTAAGTGGCGTGAGATGGTATCTCAATGTGGTTTTGAGCTGCATTTCTCTAATGACCAGTGATGATGAGCATTTTTTCATATGTTTGTTGGCCTCATGTATGTCTTCTTTTGAAAAGTATCTGTTCATATCCTTCACCCACTTTTTGATGGAGTTGTTTGTTTTCCTTGAAAATCTGTTTTAGTTCCTTGTAGATTCTGGATATTAGCCCTTTGTCAGAAGGGTGGACTGCAAAAATTTTTTCCCCTTCTGTTGGTTGCCAATTCACTCTAATGATTGTTTCTTTTGCTGTGCAGCAGCTCTGGAGTTTAATTACATCTGATTTGTCTATTTTGGCTTTTGTTGCCAATGCTTTTGGTGTTTTAGTCATGAAGTCCTCGCCTATGCCCATGTTCTGAATGGTTTTGCTAAGATTTTCTTCTAGGGTTTTTATGGTGTTCGGTCTTATGTTTAAGTCTTTAATCCATCTGGAGTTAATTTTAGTGTAAGGTGTTAGGAAGGGTTCCAGTTTCTGCTTTCTGCACATGGCTATCCAATTTTCCCAACACCATTTATTAAACAGGGAATCCTTTCCTCATTGCTTGTTTTTGTCAGGTTTGTCAAAGATCAGATGGTTGCAGATGTATGGCATTACTTC
Organism: Cebus imitator; assembly: GCF_001604975.1. NCBI lineage: Eukaryota > Metazoa > Chordata > Mammalia > Primates > Cebidae > Cebus > Cebus imitator. Next base: position 4,152,744 of record NW_016107419.1, read on the forward strand.
TGAGACCTCTGTTCTGTTCCATTGGTCTATATCTCTGTTTTGGTACCAGTACCATGCTGTTTTGATTACTGTAGCCTTGTAGTATAGTTTGAAGTCAGGTAGCATGATGCCTCCAGCTTTGTTCTTTTTGCTTAGGATTGTCTTGGCTATGCAGGCTCTCTTTTGGTTCCATATGAAATTTAAAGCAGTTTTTTCCAGTTCTGTGAAGAAAGTCATAGGTAGCTTGATGGGGATAGCACTGACTCTTTAAATTACTTTGGGAAGTATGGCCATTTTCACAGTATTGATTCTTCCTAACCATTTGCATGGAATGTTTTTCCATCTGTCTGTGTCCTCTCTTATTTCCTTAAGCAGTGGTTTGTAGTTCTCCTTGAAAAAGTCCTTTACATCCTTTGTTAGTTGTATTCCCAGGTATTTTATTCTCTTTGTAGCAATTATCAATGGGAGTTTGCTCTTGATTTGGCTCTCTTTAAGTCTGTTATTGGTGTATAGTAATGCTTGTGATTTCTGCACATTGATTTTGTATCCTGAGACTTTGCTGAAGTTGCTTATCAGTTTCAGCAGATTTTGAGCTGAGACAATGGGGTCTTGTAAATATACAATCATGTCATCTGCAAATAGAGACAATTTGACTTCCTCCTTTCCTAACTGAATACACTTTCTTTTTCTTGCCTAATTGTTCTGGCTAGAACTTCCAATGCTATATTGAATAGGAGTGGTGAGAGAGGGCATCCTTGTCTAGTGCCAGATGTCAAAAGGGAATGCTTCCAGTTTTTGCCCATTCAGTATGATATTGGCTGTGGGATTGTAGTAAATAGCTTTTATTATTTGGAGATACGTTCCATCGATACCTAGTTTATTGAGAGTTTTTAGCATAATGGATGCTGAATTTTGTCAAAGGCCTTCTGTGCATATAATGAATCAGGTGGTTTTTGTCTTTGGTTCTGTTTATGTGATAAATTACGTTTATAGACTTGCATATGTTGAACCAGCCTTGCATTCCCGAGATGAAGCCTACTTGATCATGATGGATAAGCTTTTCAATGTGCTGTAGCAATCGGTTTGCCAGGATTTTACTGAAGATTTTTGCATCTATGTTCACCATAGATATTGGCCTTAAAGTTTCTTTTCTTGTTGAGTCTCTACCAGGTTTTGGTATCAGGATGATGTTGGTCTCATAAAATGAGTTGGGAAGGGATTACCTCTTTTTGGATTGTTTGAAATAGTTTCAGAAGGAGTGGTACCAGCTCCTCTTTGTATGTGTGGTAGAAATCGGCTGTGAACCCATCTGGACCTGGGTTTTTTTTGGTTGGTAGGCTATTAATTCCTGCCTCAACATCAGACCTTGTTATTGGTCTATTCAGGGTTTTGACTTCTTGCTGGTTTAGGCTTGGGAGGGGGATAGTGTCCAGGAATTTACCAATTTTTTCCATGTTTACTGGTTTATGTGCATAGAGATTTTTGTAGTAATCTCTGATGGCAGTTTGAATTTCTGTGGAATCAGTGGTGATATCCCCTTTATCATTTTTTATTGCATCTATTTGATTCTTCTTTCTTTTCTATTAATCTGGCTAGTGGTCTATTTTGTTGATCTTTTCAAAAAACCAGCTCCTGGATTTATTAATTTTTTTGAAGTTCTTTTTGTGTCTCTATCTCCTCCAGTTCTGTTCTGATCTTACCTATTTCTTGTCTTCTGCTAGTTTTTGAGTTTTTTTGATCTTGCTCCTCTAGCTCTTTCAATTTTGATGACAGAGTGTTGATTTTAGATCTTTCCATTGTTCTCACATGGGCATTTATTGCTAAAAATTTTCCTCTAGACACTGCTTTAAATGTGTCCCAGAGATTCTGATATGTTGTGTCTTCCTTCTTGTTAGTTTCAAAGATGATCTTTATTTCTGCCTTCATTTCATTGTTTATCCAGTCAACATTCAAGGGCCAGTTGTTCAGTTTCCATGAAGTTTTGCGTGTCTGTTAGTTTCTTAATCCTGCGTTCTAATTTGATTGCACTATCATCTGAGAGACTGTTTGTTATGATTTCTGTTCTTTTGCATTTGCTGAGAAGTAATTCACTTCCAATTATGTGGTCAGTTTTAGAGTAGGTGTGATGTGGTGCTGGGAGGAATGTATATTCTGAGGATTTGGGGTGGAGAGTTCTGTAGATGTCTGTTAGATCTGCTTGGTCCATATCTGAGTTCAAGTCCTGACTATCCTAGTTATTTTTCTGTCTCATTGATCTGTCTAATATTGACAGTGTGGTGTCAAAGTTTCCCATTATTATTGTGTGGGCGTCTAAGTCTCTTTGTAGGTCCTTACAAACTTGCTTTATGTATCTGGGTACTCCTGTACTGGGTGCGTGTATATTTAGGATCATTAGCTCTTCTTGTTACATTGATCCTTTTACCATTATGTAATGCCCTTTTTTGTCTCTTTTGATCTTTGTGGTTTAAAGTCTATTTTGGCAGAGATGACAATTGCAACTCCTGCTTTTTTTTTTGCTCTCCATTTGCTTGGTAAATCTTCCTCCATCCCTTTATTTTGAGCCTTTGTGTATCCTCGCATGGGAGATGCGTTTCCTGGATACAGCACACTGATGGGCCTTGATTTTTTATCCAATTTGCCAGTCTATATCTTTTGATTGGGGCATTTAACCCATTTACATTTAAGATTAATATTGTTATGTGTGAATTTGATCCTGCCATTTTGATGCTAGCTGGCTGTTTTGCCCATTAGTTGATGCAGTTTCTTCATTGTGTCAACGCTCTTTACCATTTGGCACGTCTTTAGAGTGGCTGGTATTGATTGTTCCTTTCTATGTTTAGTGCTTCTTTCAGGAGCTCTTTGTAAGGCAGCCCTGGTGGTGACGAAATCTCTCAGCAATTGCTTGTCCATAAAGGATTTTATTTCTCCTTCACTTATGAAGCTTAGTTTGGCTGGGTATGAAATTCTAACTTGAAAGTTATTTTCTTTAAGGGTGTTTAATATTGTCCACCACTCTCTTCTGGCTTGTAGGGTTTCTGCTGAGAGAGCCGCTGTAAGTCTGATGGGCTTCCCTTTGTGGGTAACCCGACCTTTCTCTCTGGGTGCCCTTAGCATTTTTTCCTTCATTTCGACCCTGGTGAATCTGACGATTATGTGCCTTTGGGTTGCTCTTCTTTAGGAATATCTTTGTGGTGTTCTCTGTATTTCCTGGCCTTGAATATTGGTCTCCCTTACTAGGTTGGTCAAGTTCTCCTGGTTAGTATCCTGAAGAGTATTTTCCAGCTTGGATTTATTCTCCGTCTCATTCAAGTACATCTATCAAATGTAGATTAGGTCTTTTGACATAATCCCATATTTCTTGGAGGCTTTGTTCATTTCTTTTCACTCTTTTTTCTCTAATCTTGCCCTCTCATTTTATTTCATTCAATCTCTGATATCTTTTCTTCAGCTTGGTCAATCTGCTATTGAAACTTGTGTATGCTTCACAAAATTCTCGTGTTGTTTTTCACCTCCATCATTTAATTTATATTCTTTTCTAAGCTGTTTATCCTCCTTAGCATTTTGTCAAACCTCTTTTCAAGGTTCTTAGTTTCTTTGCATTGGGTTAGAACATGTTCTTTTAGCTCAGAGAATTTTGTTACTACCCACTTTCTGAAGCCTGTTTCTGCCAATTCATCAGATTCATTCTCCATCCAGCCTTATTCCCTTATTGGGGAGGAGTTGTGATCCCTTGGAGGAGGAGAGGTGTTCTGGTTTTGGGTGTTTTCAACATTTTTGCACTGGTTTCTTCCCATCTTTGTGGATTTATCTGTCTGTGGTCTTTGTAATTGGTGACTTCCAGATAGGTTCTCTGAGTGGACATCCTTTTTGTTGATGATGAAGTTATTTCTCTGTTTTTTACTTTTCCTTCTAACAGGTTCCTCTGCTTTAAGACTGCTGGAGGTCCACTTCAGACCCTGCTTGCCTGGGGATCACCTGTAGAGGCTGCAGAACAGTAAGGCCTGCTGCCAATTATCTGTTATCTTTGTCCCAGGATACCTGCCAGATGTCAGCCTGAGCTCTCCTTTATAAGGTGTCTCTTTGGATATATGGGGGTTGGGGAGCTGCTTGAGGAGACAGTCTGCCCCTTATAGGAGCTCAAGTGTTGAGCTGTGAGCTCCACTGTTCTGTTCAGAGCTGCTGGGAAGGTACATTTAAGTCTGCTGCAGCAGAGCTCATAATCACCTTTTTTTCCCAAGTGCTCTGTCCTGGAAAGGTGGGGCTTTATTTATAAGTTCCTGACATGCTGCTGCCTTTTTTCAAAGATGCTCTGCCCAGCGAGGAGGTAGCCTAGTCACAGTCTGCCAGCAGAGGCGTTGCTGAGCTGCTGTGGGCTCTGCCCAGCTGCTGTGTGCGCTTCCTTGTGGTTTTGTTTACAGAGGTATAGTCAGAACGGCCTCGGTAAAGGAGGTCTGCCTCACTAATGGTGGAATGTCTCTGTAATGGCGGACTGCCTTGGTAATGGCGGACTGCCTTGGTAATGGTGGACTGCCTCAGTAGTGGTGGACTGCCTTGGTAGTGGTGGACTGCCTCGGTAATGGCGGACACCCTTCCTCCCACAGAGCTGGACCATCCTGGGTCCAGCTGTGCTTGCTGTGAAACTCTCAATCCAGGGCGTTTCAGATTGCTGGTCTTTGTGGGGGTGGGACCCGCTGAGCCAGATCACCTAGCTCCCTGTTTTAGCCCCCTCTTTTTCAGCTGAATAGGTGACTCTGTCTCCCAGGCATTCCAGGCACCAGTTGAAATGGTGCCCAGATTTGTGTGAGTTTTGTGTGGAAACTCATACTTTTCTGCCCAGGAGTCTCCTGGTCTGTGGGCGGTAAAAATTTGTTTGGAAATGCAGTGATCACTCACCCTCTACATTCTCACTGGGAACTGCATTCCAGAGCTGTTCTTATTTGGCCATCTTGGATCAAGTCAAAAGCATACTCTTAATAATTTAATGATTGGATTTTCAGTTTATAATTTACCAAAATAAATAATTTTTCTCCTAATGTTTCTTTTCTATTTTACTAAATATTAGTGGCATTAATCTTGTAAGAGATATACTAAAATAGTAATCACAATAATAAACTACTAATATTTATAGGGCAATTCTTATCTGTTAGGCACTATGGTAAGGATTTTACATAGATTATCTCATTTAGTGCTTACATACTCCATAAAGTAATTAGGGAAAAATAAGCTGACTCATCCATGTTAAGTAATTAGCCAAAGTTTATATGGATAAAGGTGGTGGAGCTAATATTTTCATTTAGTCAGAGAACACCATAGTCAATGTTTTAAATGCCACAATTACCTTCTATTACACAACTAAAGAGACCTGAGTTGCACAGTGCTGAGACCTGGTTTCTTTCTCTGAGGAACTAACTTATCCTTCTATATTTGTGAGTTTACAATCTAATAAATTAAACAACACACACACACAAAAATACAAATTCAGGAATCCCAATCAACAAGTAAATTTATTTAAAAATGTGTCATGTACTATGCTATGTCATGTACTAAAATATGTCATGCTATGAATGCTGTTCATATACTGAAAAAAAAATCATTTTATGGAAATACTGGGGCAGTTAAAGAAAACAAGAAGCTCACAACTCTTCATTGATTTTACTTAGCATCTTGGTCATGCTAGTGGACACTAATAATAATTTGCATTTCACATCTCTTTCCTTCTTTTGTTGGCTTGAACAACTGAAAGCTAGGTGACAGGTTCAACTCTTGCTTTCTTATGGGGTAAAAACTTTAAGTACATAGTACACTTTACTTTCACAGGCAAAATAATGTAGATCTAAATAAATTAGTTGTTTCTTTAGATCTTCAACTCTGACTAAACATTTGCTGCTTCTCATTCAATGATACCCTTCCCCAATCTCCACTGACTAGCCTCATTGAAAACCTGTCACTTCTGGGCTTTGGTTTCGAGCAAGTTACTTTTAAATCTGCGTTTGACCAATAATATATCTTCCCCTAGTCCAGGACTCCTTTTCATAGTTCAAGTCATAATAAAACTCAATATAACATATTAAAACTAAAAATGTGTAAGAAATATTATTTAAAAGTTATGAACTAAGTATCAAGGCAGATCAGAAGAAAGAGAGGTCTCCCCAGGTGAGACGATCAAGACAAGCTTCACAGAGGAAGTGGTATGACAGCATGACTAAATCGAAACAGACTAGAGAAAAGACATTTCAAAGAAAAAGATGTCTGCTTGGGAATATCAAATACACCTAGCCAACCACAAAACTAAGATGTTTGGAAAGCAAACTGGAGCTGATTTAAGAGGCTGAGGTCAGGCTAAGGTTCTGGTATTCTATCTGGCAACTGTAAGGAGTTATTGAAGATTTTTGAACCATGAAGTCTGAAGTCACAGCAGTGAACTAGAAAAATTAATATGCTATCTGGAAGTAGGATAGAGCCTGAAAAGTTTATTACAAGGTTAGGGGCTTAAGAGTGGTCAATGGTTTGGAGAAGCTTGAGGAACTATTTAGTCACATTGCAGGTGGGGTAATTCTCAAGAATGATGGCAGGTGATAGGTAAAGAGAGCTGTAAGCCAGGTATTGGCAAGCTTGGGTGCTAGAACAATGTCTTAAGGGTCCACCAGACCACACGAATAAAGTGAGTACTTAGTGTGAGTAGTCAGGGGGAACTACAACTGCTGAGTAACTGCATAAACACAGTCCCAGGAGCAAAGGTTTGCCAGTGCCTCCTCCTCACGCTCAGTCAAAGGCAATGAGAAAAGCAGCCTCCCCTAGAGAGGCTTGTGAGAGGAAGACCAGACACATGAGAAGATCCAAATTTCAGGAAATGGAAGCACATGGCATCATTAAGGTCCTATTGGGTTAGCAGTGAAACCTGAGTGCCTTAAGGCCAATGAAAAGGCTAAAAGTGGGAAGGCCAGAGGTGAGTGAGCTAGATAAGGTTAGGATTAAGTGTACCTGGAAAAAAGTTAGAGGAAGAAATGGCAGACCACACAATTCCATGAATTACTCATAAAAGTTGTAATAAAATCACAATCACAGGATGGTTACCTTACATTCTGGCTTAGTTTCTGGTGGGTACAGTTAAAATAATTCCATCTGCTTCCTTACACAGTAAGATATCTTTATAACCATGGCTGGATTAAGACCTTAAATGGCCATAAAAACTCTAAAAGGGGTCATGCACCTCCACACCATAAATAATTCCGATAATTATATTAACTGTAAAAGAAGTGAAAGGTAACTAAGTACCCTTCCTTCTCATGAAGTATTTTTTTTTTAAGAATTCAAAGTCGAACTATTTCCAAAACTAACAGAAAAACAAAATCAACAAAAATGAACAAACAAACTCCACTCATTTTAGGTCTTCCTGCTTTGCTACAACATAAAGTACATGATTGGTGTGCCTTAAAAAATTTAACTTGGTTCATAATACATAAACCATTGCACTTTCAATACTGTTTTCTAATAACTACCAACCATTAGCAATATGATTGTTTATTCAGCTTTCTTATGTGTAAAGAAGCTTACTATTTAACACTATAAAAGTAAAGAAGTAATCCAATCCATTTGTAAAATCCCCTGAGTAACTAAAAACCTACTTTCCAGAAGGACAAATTATCATGAAATAGAGTAGCATAAAAGATTTCTATTAAATAAGTATTTATAATCTATGGCTTTGTTAGGTGTAAATTCAATACAATGTCTGATTTTATACCTAAAGCTTATATAAGTAAAATCAAAATAAAGTACTATCAGTAATTACAGTAATATATATATCAATAGTAATTCATGTGAGTAATCATAACTAAAACATTGATCCTCTCATCAGTAAGTCATTTAGGGTTTGCTAATTGTACTTACTGTGACATGCACAAACATATATATATAATACTGTATACCTATATTTTAGAAGGGTTTGACTGAATTTCAAACACTGCTGTAAAAAGCTTTTTAAATAATTTGGGGTATGGTAGATTTACCCCATCAGTACTAATTTTGTAAACATTCTTGATTAGTCAATGTGGTAATACATTACAAAATACCGTTCCTTCGTTTGCTGTGGGCTTTGAGAAGCTATCTGGATTGCTCAGCACAGCACAAGACTGCACAGCACAAAACTTCCTATTTGCATTCACACACTAATTTTCATAGGAGAAGATGTCAGCATGCTTTGTGAAGTGACATGGATTCTGAAGCTTTCCTGATTTTTATAATACCTCTATTAGATTTTGGGGGGATGAAATTTCTGGGCCCCTAAATATGGAAAAATGTCTCTATTTTTCCCTCCTACTTAAAGTACAAATACAGGAGCATAGGGTTAGAAATCATTTATCTTTTTTAATTAAAAAAATACAAAATAGAAAACTGCAGCACATAAGCAAACATCAGTAGAACACAATCCAATTTGTCCATTCTTAATATCATGAGATAAGTGCTTCAAATCTCTTATTTATTAACGAATTAAAAATTACAGATAGAATTGAGATACTCTGCAAAAGTCTTTCGAAAAATGAGTTAGAAATATAGGGTTTTGTAAAAATAGTTTTTAGACACATAAGAGGTTTCCTTAATTAGCTTTTTGTTATTGGCTTTTAATTGCACAGTGATAAAAAAAATGTTCTTTGTATAATATCAATATTTGGTGCTTACTGAGTTGTCTTTATGCCATAGTACTCAATCCATTTTGTAAATAATCACCATATAATTGAAAATGTGGTTTATTGTCTAATTATTGGGTGCACAGATCTATATATAAATACAAGATATAATTCATGGAAATGCATATTATTTACAAATTATGCATAAATTTCAAAATTTTTGCACCAAAATAAACTGACACTAACTTGCTATAAGATGTTTGAACAGAATCTTGTTTGAGACACTAAGAAGACTAAATAATCAGTTTGAAAAGACCTCCTATCAGAGCAACATGAATTCTGTGAAACTGAAGCAAAAACAAACATCGAATTTAGGTAAAGACTGGGTGGAAGAATGATGCAATCACTGATGCTTTATGAAAAATTTAGGGAAAGAATGCCCAAAGGAATCAGTAGTTTACAAATGAATAACTCCTTTTAAGAAGGGATGACACAATGTTGAAGATGAAGCCCACAGTGGCAGAGCATTCACATAAGTAAGGGAAGATAAAAACTTCCTCATTTATACCCTAAAGAAGACTGATGATTAACAGCAGAAATAACACCACAGACATTTCAGGTGGTTGAACTTACAAAATTCTTATCCAAAAATTAAAGTTGACCAAATTTTCCACTTGATGGGTGCCAAAACTGTTGGACTCAGGTCAGCTACATACCATGGCAGAGCTTTCAATGGAAATTATAAACAACTGAGATCATGATCCTGAAGCATTTCTTCAAAGAACTGTAATAGCAGATGAATCATGGTTTTACCAGTATTATCCTGAAAACGAAGCACAATCAAAGCAATGGCTACCAAGAAGTGGTAGTGGATCTGTCAAAGCAAAAGCAGACCTGCCAAGGACAAAGATCATAATAATAGTTTCTGGGGATGCTCAAGGTGCATGGTGCAAGCTGTCAATGAATCTATGATTCAGGGGTCTGGAGGACAATGACCCTCTTCTCACAGCTCCACTAGGTGGTGCCCCAGTAGGGACTCTGTGGAAACTCCAACCCCACATTTCTCTTCCACATTGCGCTAGCAGAGGTTCTCCATGAGGACCCTGCTACTGCAGCAAACTCTGCCTGGACATTGAGGCACTTCCATACATCCTCTGAAATCTAGGCAGAGGTTCCCAAACTCCAAATCTTGACTTCTGTGCATTCCCAGGCTGAACACCACATGGAAGCTGCCAAGGCTTGAGGCTTCTACCCTGTGAAGCTATGACCCAAGTTCTATGTTGGCCCCTTTCAGACACAGCTAGAGCAGCTTGGATGCAGGGCATCAAAACCCTAGACTGCGCACAGCACAAAGACCTTGGGCCCAGTCCATAAAACCACTGTTTTCTCTGGAGTCTCCAGGCCTGTGATGAAAGGACTGCCATGAAGACCTCTGACATGCCCTGGAAACATTTTCCCATTGTCTTGAAGATTAACATTCAGTTCCTCATGACTTACATAAATTTCTGCAGCCAACTTGAATTTCTCCTCAGAAAATGAGATTTTCTTTTCTATCACATTGTCAGGCAGCAAATTTTCAAAATTCTATACTCTGCTTCATTTTTAAAACTGAATGCCTTTAACAGCACCCAAGTCACAACTTGAATGCTTTGCTGCTTAGAGATTTCTTCCACCAAATATCCTAAATCATCTGTCTCAAGTTCAAAGTTCCCCACATCTCCAGGAAAGGCAAAATGCCGCCACTCTCTTTCTTAAAACATAACAAGAGTCACCTTTGCTCCAATTCTCAACAACTTCATCTCCATCTGAGATCACCTCACCCTGGATTTCATTGTCTATATAATTACCATTATTTTTGTTAAAGCAATTCAACAAGTCTCCAGGGATTCCAAACTTTTCCACATTTCCCTGTCTTCTTCTGAGCCCTCCAAACTGTTCCAATCTCTGTCTGTTACCCAGTTCCAAAGTTGGCTCCACATTTGTGGGTATCTTTTAATCAGTACCCCACTCCCGGTACCAATTTACTGTATAAGGCCATTTTCATACTGCTGATAAGACATACCTGAGACTGAGCAATTTACTAAAGAGGTTTAATGGACTTACAGTTCCACATGTCTGGGGAAGCCTCACAATCATGGCAGAAGGGAAAGAAGAGCACGTCACATCTTACATGGTTGCCAGTAGGCAAAGAGAGAGAGCTTGTGCAATGAAACTCCCCCTTATAAAACCATCAGATCTCATGAGACCCACTCACTATGATGAGAACAGCACGGGAAACACCTGACCCCATTCAATCATCTCCCACCAGGTCTCTCCCACAACATGTGGGAATTCAAGATGAGATTTGGGTGGGCACACAGCCAAACTATATCAGGGGCTGAGATGCCCAAGACCATGTGAACCCACCTCTTGCATCAGGATGACCTAGATGTGAGACCTGCAGTCAAGGAGATCATTTTGGTGTTTTAAGATTTGACTGCCCTGCTTGATTTTGGACTTGCATGGGGCCTGTGGCTCCTTTGTTTTGGCCAGTTTCTCCCATTTGGAATGACTGTGTTTACCCAGTACCCACATAGTATCAAGGAAGTAATTAACTTGCTTTTGATTTTACAGGACCATAGGTGGAAGAGACTTGCCTTGTCTCATGACAATATGCTTGTCTCAGATGAGACTTTGGACTGTGGACTTTTAAGTTAATGCTAAAATGAGTTAAGAATCTGAAGACGGTTGGGAAGGCATAATTGGTTTTGAAATGTAAAAAGGACTTGAGATCTTGGATGATCAGGGGTTTCAAGATACGGTTTGGCTGTACCCTCACCGTTCTCATAGTAGTGAATAAGTCTCACAAAATGGTTTTTAAAATGGTATTTCCCTGCACAAGCTCTCTCTTTCTTTTTGTCTGCTGCCGACCATGTAAGATGTGACTTGCTCCTCCTTGCTGTCTGCCATGACTGTGAGGCCTCCCCAGCCATGTGGTACTCTAAGTCCATTATACTTCATTTTCTTCATGGTTTCGGGTATGTCTTTATCAGCAGGATGAAAAGAGACTAATATAAAGCCTAAACTAACTTTATTTTTATATTTTTTCTTTCTTAAACTAATCTTTGTTTACTGTAACATTTTTTACTTTTTAAATTTTTAAATTTTAGCTTTTAAAACTTTTTGACTCTTGTAAACACTTGCTTAAAACACACATTGTACAGCTGTACAAGAAACATTTTCTTTCTTTAAATAATTATTCTATAAACTTTTTTCTATTTTTAATTATTTTTTCACTTTTAAAATTTTTGTTAAAATCTAAGGTACAAATACACCTATTAGCCTAAACACACAATTAGCCTAGGCCTACACAGGGTCAAGATCATCATTATCACTGCCTTCCAATCCCACATCTTGTCCCACTGGAATGTTTTCAGGGACAATAACATGCATGGTGCTGTCATATTCTATGATAACAATGCCTTCTTCTGGAATACTTCCTAAAGGGCCTGCCTGAAGTTTATTGCAGTTAACTTGTTTTTCCATAAGTGGAAGTATGTTCTAAAATAATGATAAAAAGTATAGCACAGTAAATGCATAGATCAGTAATGTACTAGTTTATCATCATTTTCAAGTATTAGGTACTGCACATAATTGTATGTGCTATACTTTTACACAACTGGCAGTCAATGCAATAGGCTTGACACCAGCATCACTGCAAACACATGAGTAATGTGTTGTGCTATATCATTAAGATAGTTCATGATGTCATTAGATGACAGGAATTATCCTCATTAGCTCCATTATAATTTATAGCACCATCATTGTATAGGCAGTCCATTGTTAATCGAAACATCATTACGCAGTGCATGACTATATGCTAAAAACTCATCTATTCCCAATGAGAGTCTGTCAGTTTCCCCTTGTTATTCTGTTCACTTTGTTTAGATATTTAAAGACTTGGTTTTAGGGTATTCACACTATCCAACTGCCCTACTGTTCTGGTGAAATGTTCCTTGAACATTTAACAAACTAATCCTCTCCTGTATGCTAATTGTCCATCTTTGACCCATGATAGCCTCCCAACTGATATGTCTACAGGATTATGAGCATATCAAGCATGAAAATAGTCTTTCCTTTGAAAGTCTTTTCTGCAAGACTCCTGGGAGTATGGACCAGGCAGAGGGTTAGATGTTGGGAGTGGATATAGGAGGGAAGAAGGAATAGATGGCTACTTAAACTTTGGAGCAAAAGGTCATCAAAAAGACAGTATCCAAAATACTTTTTTCCATTTTCAATGAAAATGGAAAAAGAAAACTCAAACAAATCATCCCAACCAAGTAGCTTATAGAAAAAACCAGTAAGAGAAATAGAAGGTATAATAAAACAAATTTATTTTATTTGCTTACTTATAACAAACAAAATAAATAAGCATATTTGTTTATCCCCAAAACATGTGTGTTGAAGTCCTAACTCCTAGTACCTCACAATGTGACTATATTTGGAGGCAATGCTCTTAAAGGTTAATTAAGGTAAATGAGTAAGCCCTAAGCCAATATGAATGGAGTTTTTATAATAAGAAGAGGTTATGCCACAGAGGCACAAAAAGGAAAGACCATGTAAAGATATAGAGAGAAGATGGCTCTCTTCTTCAAAACAAAACCAAAGAGAGAGGTCATCAGAAGAAGTCAACCCTACTGACATCTTTATCTGATACTTCTAGGCTCCAGGAGCATGAGAAAATAAACTTCTATTGTTTAAGCCACCCATTCTGTGGCACTTTTTTATGGCAGCTCCAGAAAATGAATATGGAAGATAAGTGCAAGGTAGAAACTATAGATACCAGACCTAAGTGGCTGCAGATATTGACAAAAAAACAGGATATAGAGCCTAAGAAATGTCTTCTGCAGCCTGGTAAAGTTATAGATGCTTTTACAGAGTCTCTAAAATCACAAATGGAGAGAATATTCTAAATGTGAAAGATTTTTATGCATTCAAAACATCTTACGTGAACACATTTATTCAACAAATACTTTTTGAGCATCTATACTATGTGCCAGGTACTGTTCCATAAACTTGACTTCAGTAAGCAAAAGCAGACAAACATTCCCACCTATAATGGAGCTTCCACTCTGGTGTAGAGTAACAGATAATGAATAGACCTAATAATAAATAAGTGGGTTAAAAAGTATGTTAGAACATGGTAAATGTTATAGAGAAAGCAGTATGGGAGATGAAGAGTAACAGGTGAAAGCTGTTTGCAACTTAAACACAGTTGCAAGTCAGGCTTCAATGAAAAGATGACATTTGAGCAGACTCAAAGGCAATTAAGCATGACAACCTTGGATCTAGTATTGCAGTAAGAAATACACAAACATAATCTCATTTATCATGGAGATACTAATAGTGAGAAAAATAAACCTATTTTAGCATAAAGAAACTCAAGTTTAAAAAAGCCACAGAGCTATTGTGTGGAGGGCCTGAGATAACTATGTGAATCAAGTATTTGGCAGTAACCAAACCTGGTTCCAGATTCTCTTTAAGAGCAAGTGAGGGAAACTTCAAAGAAAATAAATAACTACAGCAGGAATGCCAGTGATATATCAGAGGCAAGTGCAAGGAACTATAGGAGAATAAAGGCACAGCAAAGCCAGGACAACTTTCTCAGAAGAGCTCTTGGAGAAGTGACAGTGAGTTGCACGTATCGTATATAAATAGAACTTTTGGCCTAAGAAATACTCAGTAAATTAAAATAGGAAGAAAAATATTTCTAGAATAGACTTTAAGAAGACTTCTACATAGTAAGACAAAATAATTGTTCAAAGATAGCAGATCAATTCAACAAATTATGGTACATACACACGTTAAGTTGATATAAAAATGTAAAAAATAATTTTAATAATATGGGAAAACAGCACATACTATGAGACAAAAATATATAAATTCAGTAAAGTGCACTATTGAGTGTTTAGCCTCACTCTATGTGGGTTTGTGGGTAATGAATGGACATGTATGAATATCATACATAGACACAGGTAAGAAAGAAAGCCATTTTTATCCCTGTTTAGCAGGACAATAGATATTCGATCACCTGTAAATAACAGTAGTTTAATCAAAACGGAAGTTTATTTTTCTTCCACATTGAAAAACAAAAGTCTGAAGATCGGCAATCTAAAACTGATGTGAAGTTTCTACCAAGTTGTCAATGACCCAGGCTCTCTCTACTTCCTCATTTTGCCACCATGGTCCAATATGGCTGTGAAGCTTTATTCATCAGATATCCATTCTGGTCAGAAAGATGAAGGAACAGTGAAAAAAGAAAGGAACCCCTTTGCTGTTAATACAATTTTCCATAAAGACCATACAACATTTCTGGCTCCAACATAAACTTCTGTAGCACACATACCTGAACAGCAAGGAGCAGGACTGGAAGGAGCAAGGAAGAAAGACAGATGGCACACAAGCAACCAGGTGCTAGGTCATGCAGGTTTTTGTTGGCCAGGTTAAGGGTGTTTGGTTCTATTGAAAATGAGATGGAAGCAATGAGGAAGGTTTACAGTAGAGCAGGGACATGATGGGCACACTTTGGAAAAACAATTCTGACTGCTGAGAAGAAAAGAACCATACACAAAGACAGAAGCAGAGACCAGCTATCCAGTTGACTGGCAGGTGACAGTGACAGTGGCAAGGACAAGAAAGTGATAAAAATGAGAAGGAGTCAGAGTTGGGATACATTGTAAAGATAGAGGTGAAAGCATTTGCTGATGTGAACTGGATAAAGGACAAATGTGAAAGAGAGAAGTCAGCATGACACCTGTGTTAATGTGACCTCATGATGGAGAAACCAACAGTTCCCAAATTTAAACGTTACAGAGTTCTGGCTACAAATAGAGATCAACTGCAGGGTCAATAGCCAAATCCCTAGGAAAGATAATCTGATTGGCCCAGTTTGGATTAGGTGCCTCAGCAATTTCTGTAACTACTGTACTGCAGAGAGGTTATTTCTATATCATGCAATAGCTTCTTCCAGGATCTTCTCAAGCACAAATGTGCCAGGCAAATCCTAACTATATATAATCAACCCACCCCACTGCATTCTAACCATTGTTCCAAGTGCTGTGCCAAGGGCATTGGATATATTACTGTAGTAATTACAGTGAGTTGTCGTAATGTATAAATGGAAAACACAAGATGCATGAATGCTAAACAACTCATCAGCTGGTTAAGAGGCAGAGGTGAGATTTTCTGACTCTCCTGAAAACTTATCTAAGCTAATTATGTCATACATAACTATGAGGTTCTTTTTTGGTAGCAGCCTCCAATAGTGAGAAGTAAGTGAAGTCTAAATTTACTTGTCTGGACATCACAAGCAGGTAGGAAAGGAAATCTTTGAATATGTTGTGATCCACTCACTATTAATTATCAACTACAAAAGTGCAAAAACAAAAATTTTTTTTAAAGTAATCTTTTAAACTTGTTTAAAAGGTTTTTTTTAGGGACTCTGATCATATATTTCATGCAACAGACTAAGAAAAGGATTCAGTTATGCTCAAACAGGTATCAAGCAACCACAATCCTCTGAATTATCAGCTAGCCAGTTTAAGATTCATGCTTCCACTGCCTTTCACAAAGGTCTCACTAAATTCAGATTTCTATGCTATGTTCTTGAAAGAGCAGAAAGTGTCTCTAAGATGTTGTAGCCAACCCATAGACCTTGAACACCACTTTCTATTTAAAGCATATGCACATATTCATGCATGCATGCTCTCTCTCTCCTCACCCTGACCTTTCTCTCACTAGGACTGGCGGAGAAACAGGAATGTTTCTCCCCATCTAGGCAACAATTACACTGGCAGACTAGGTCTTATGTAATTGTTTTGGAACTCTAATGTCTACTGAAGGCTTACAACTTCCATAAGAAGGCTTGGATGGTCAATCAGGGTTGATTCTGGTCAATCTCAGCTCTTTATACAGTAACAACTACTCATTCTCCATACCCAGTCTTATGGCAAGCAGCTCTTCTTGTGTTCATACAGAAACTTGCATACAGCTTATAGGAGCCAAAGTGGGCAGAAAGGACACTGACTTAAATATCAGAGTTCTGTGTTCTAATTGCTGATTGCTGCTTCTGATCAAAGAGATGCAAAAGGTAAATGGCCATTATTGCACCTCTCCCTATTGTCTCAAAACCCTTTCTATTAAGCTGAAGTGAATTCCAGAAGAAGTAAAGGGCCAGTATGCTTCCCACTGCACCCACTCCCACACACAATTTATTTTTGACTTTTTTCCTTTTTGAAAACCAGACATTAAAGACTAGGATATTCAAAACCAACTACACATATAGGGGAAATTAGAAAGCGACTGTGTATGCTCAGGGGAGGACTTGAAAAGACCTTAGGTTTACACGTCAGGTTGATCCTTGGCACAGAGACAGCTACAAAAATTTTAGAAAGAATAAGAAAACAATTAAAAAAAAAACAGCAAACCCTTAAAAAGAGAGAGAATCTGATTTCCAGAGCTACCACATTATCAGATGCAAACATCTGGTTTTCAACAAAAAAATCACAAGCTATAAAAAGAAACAGAAAACTATGACCTACCCAAACAAAAATTAATTAACAGAAACTGTACCTTAAAAAGACCTGATGACAGATATACCTGACAAAAACTTGAAAACAGCTGTCTTAAAGATGCTCAATGAACTGAAGAAATATGAAGTCAATAAAATAACATATGGTGGAAAATCAATGAAACCAAAAGTTGGTTCTTTGAAAGGATAATAAGATCAACATGATGCTGCTAGATTAACAGCAACAACAGAAGATCCAAATAAGCATAATCAGAAATGACAAAGATGTAACATTACAAGCGATCCCAGAGAAAAATAAAAGGTCCTCAGAGACTATTATGAACACCTCTTGATATGGTTTGCATTTGTGTCCCCACCCAAATCTCATGTCAAATCATATTCCCCATTGTTGAAGGTGGGGCCTGGTGGGAAGTGATTGGATCATGGGGGTATGTTTTCCCTTTTGGTGCTGTTCTCATGATAGAGTTCTCATGAGATCTGGTGGTTTAAAAGTGTGCTGCACCTCTCTCCCTCCTCTTTCTTTTCCTCCTGCTCTGACCATTTGAAGACATGTGTGCCTGCTTCCCATTCACCATCCACCATAATCTTAAGTTTCCTGAGGCCTCCCCAGACATGCTTACTGTAGAACCATACAGCCTATAGAACCATGAGCCAATTAAACCTCTTTTCTTTATAAGTTACCCCGTATCAAGTATTTCTTTATACCAGTGCAAGAATGAACTAATATACCTCTATGCAAACAAACTAGAAAATCCATATAAATTTCTGGAAACAGACAACTTCCTAAGATTGAATCAGGAAGAAACTGAAACCTTGAACAGAATATGAGTTAAAAAATTGAATCAGTAATTTAAAAAATGTCCTAAACAGATAGATTAACAGCCAAACTCTATTAGACATACAAAGAAAAGCTGGTGCCAATCCTACTGAAAGTATTCCCAAAAACAGAGGCAAAGAACCCTACCCTAACTCATTCCATAAATGAAGCATAATTCTGATAACAAAATCTGACAAAAACATAACAGAAAAAGAAAACTACAGGTCAATATCCCTGATGAATATAGACATAAAAGTCCCCAATACTAGCAAACTAAACCCAACAGTACAACAAAAACTTAATTTACCAGGATCAAGTCAACTTTATTCCTGGGATGCAAGGCTGGTAAAACATATGCCAATCAATAAACATGATTCACCATATAAACAGAATCAAAAATAAAAACCATAAAATCATCTCAATATATAAAAAGCTTTTGAAAGAGTCCAACATCCCTTCATGAGAAAAACCCTAAAAAAATTAGGCATCAAAAAACATACCTCAAAATAGTAAGAGACACTGATGACAAACCTACAGCCAATGTCATACTGAATGGACAAAAGCCGGAACCATTCACCTTAACAACTGGAACATGACAAAGATGCACATTCTCACCACTTCTATTCAACATAGTACTGGAGGTCCTAGCCAGACCAGTAAGTCAAGAGAAAGAAATAAAAAGCATCAAAATAGAAAAAGAATAAGTCAAATTATCTGTTTGCTGATGTTATGATTCTATACCAGAAAACCTTAAAAATTCCATTAAAAGTTTCCTGGAACTGATAAATGACTTGGATCAAGTTTCAGGATACAAAATCAATGTACAAAAATCAGTAGCATCTCTATACAACAATAATATTCAAAGTGAGAGCAAAATCAAGAAAACAACCCCATTCACAACACACACACACACACACACACACACACACACACACACACACAACCCAGGAACACATCTAACCAAGGAGTTGAAAGTTCTCTATGAGGATAACTATAAAACGCTGTTGGAAGAAATCTCAGATAACACAAACAATTGGAAAAACACTCATGCTCATGGATTGGAAAAAGGGATATCATAAAAATGACCATACTGCCCAAAACAATCTATAGATTCAACACTATTCCTATCAAAATAACAACATTATTTGTCACAGAATTAAACCTATTCTAAAATGCATACGGAACTGAAAAAGAGCCCAAATAGCTGAAGCAATCCTAAGCAAAAAGAACAAAGCCACAAGTATTATATTACCTGACTTCAAACTCAACTATAAAGCTACAGTAACCAACAAAAGCATGGCACTGGTACAAAAACAGACAAAAAAAATGTGACAGTATAGAGGACCCAGAAATAAAGCTGTACACCTGCAACCATCTGATCTTTCACAAAGTCAACAAAAATAAGCAATGGGGAAAGGACTCCCTACTCAATAAATGGTGGTGAGAAAACTGGCTAACCATACACAGAAGAATGAGACTGGATCCCAAACTAAAGACTGATTAAAGGCTTAAATGTAAAACCTCAAACTATAAAAACCCTATACAAAATCCTAGAAAATGCCCTTCTTGACATTGGTCTTGGCAAAGAATGTATGGCTAAGTCCTCAAAAGCAATTGCAATGAAAACAAAAATTGATGTGTGACTCAGTTAAACTAAAGAGCCTCTGCACAGCAAAAGAAACAATCATCATAGTAAACAAGCAACCTAGAGAATGGGAAAAAATATTCACAAACTGTGCATCCTACAAAGTTCTAATACCCAGAATCTGTAAGAAACATAACAAGCAAAAACTAAACAAAAAATACATTAAAAAGTGGGCAAAAGACATAGACAATTCTCATGAGAAGACATACAAGTGGCCAAAAACAATATGAAAAAATGCTCAGCATCACTAATCATTAGAGAAATTCAAATCAAAAATCACAATGAGATACTGTTTCATACCAGTCAGAATGGCTATTATTAAGAAGTCCAAAAATTAGAAATGCTAACAAGTCTACAGAGAAAAGGGAATGTTTACACACTGCTGATAGGAAAGCAAAATAGTTCAGCCACTGTGGAAAGCAGTTTGGAAATTGCTCAAACTAAAAATAGAACTATCATTCAACTGGGCAATCTTGTTAATGGATCTGTACTCCCCACAAACAAATCATTCTACCAAAGAGACACATGCACCCACATGTTCATCGCAGTACTATTTATAATAGCAAAGACTTGGAATCAACCTAGGCATCCTTCAACAGTGGATTGGATAAAGAAAATGTGGCACATATACATCATGGAATACTACACAACCATAAAAAAGAACAAAATCGTGTCCTTTGCAGCAACACAGATGGAGTTGGAAGTCATTATCCTACACAAATTAACACAGAAACAGAAAAACATATACTTTGTGTTCTCACAAGTGTGAGCTAAACACTGGGTACACATGAACATAAAGATAAGAATAATAGACACTAGAGACTACAAGGAGGGGTAAGGATGGAGAGGAACAAGGATTTAAATACTACCTATTTAGTACTATGTTCACTACCCTAGTGACAGTTTGAATTTACCCCAAACCTCAGCATCATGCAATATACCCATATAACAAACCTGCATATATATCCCTTGAATCTGAAATAAAAGTTGAAAAAACAATGTACGGATAAAATGAAAATAGCAATAAAAAGGCAGATAACCTAAAAGAAAAGAGAAATTCTGATGCTGAAAAGTATAATAAATGAAATAAAAACACACTAAAGAAATTAGAAGGTAGACTCAAGCAGACAGATGAATCTGTAAAGTTGAAGACAGGACATTGGAAATATTTATTCTGAGGAAAGAAAAGAAAAAAGACTGAAGAAAAGTGAACAGAGCCAAAGGGACCTGTGGAACACCATCAAATGAACTAACAAGTACATTGCGGGTGTACCAGAAAAAGGAGAGAGAAAGAGAGAAAGAGAGAGAGACAGAGAAAGGGAGAGAGAGAGACGGTGAGAGAGAGAGAGAAGGGGAATGGAGAATGTTTTAAAAAACAATGGCTGAAAACTTCCAAAATTTGATAAAGATATAATTCTGTGACATCAACAACTGAAAGGGGTGGGAACAAAGCTGTAAAAGGAGTGTAGTTTTTGTATGTTACTGAAGTTAATCTGATATAAAATCAAATCAGATTTTTTAAAAATGAAAGAAACAAAAAAGGAATTTAGATGTTTCACTACAAAAAAAGTATCAATGAAACACAAAGGAAAACTAATGCAGAAAATAAGAGGCTATAAAGAATATAAAAAACCAAACAGCAAAATGATAAAGTAAGTCTCTTCTTATCAGTAGTTACTTTGAATACAAGTAGATCAAACTCTCCAATCAAAAATACCAAGACTGTTAGAATGGATCAAAATATATGATCCAACTATGTTCTGCCTACATGAGACTCACTTTACATTGAAAAATACAAGTAAACTGAATGTGAAAGGATGAAAAGAGATGGTTCATATAAATTGTAACCAAAAGAGAGAAGTAGCTATACTAGTATCAAACAAAATAGACTTCAAATCAAAAAAGATTACAAGACACAATGAACATTATTAATAAAAGGTGCAATTCAGCATAAACATATAAAAATCATAAATCATAATACATCTAATAACAGACCATTAAAATATATGAAGCAAAACTGACAAACATAAAGGGAGATACAGAAAGTTCTATTACTTTACTACAATAATGCACTTCTGTACACCCTATTTGATTTCAGCCTTGGATTACAAAATGTAATGACAGCTTTAAAGGCTATCTCAATTGCAGCTTTATTTTATAAACTGGGAAACTAAAGCCCAGAAAATAAACAAGCTTATCAAAGTTTATGATTCTACACAGTGGCAGAGATGATTACTTTAGCTTAAATTTATAAACTAGGAAACCAAGGCCCATGAAATAAACAAACTTATCAAAGCTTATATTTCTAGACAGGGCAGAGATGAAATCATGCATGAACCATCTACATTCCTACACTGAAGTTCTTTCCACTATATTCTGTCATTCACCAGTGATGAAGTTTCTGGTGCAAAATCACACTTGTAGGATTCACCTGGAAAATAGAGGATATATCATGAACTGCATTGATATGATTTGGCTCTGTCCCCCCACCCACTCTCATCTTGTGGCTGCCATAATTCCCACATGTTGTGGGAGGGACCCTGTGGGAGATGGCTGAATCATGGGGGCAGGTCTTTCCAGTGCTGTTCTGATGATGGTGGATGGGTCTCACAAAATCTGATGGTTTTAAAACAGGAGTTTCCCTGCACAAGCTCTCTCTCTCTTCCTTCTGCCATCCATGTAAGATGTAACTTGCTCCTCTTTGCTTTCCACAATGATTATGAGACCTCCCCAGCTATGTAGAACTGTAAGTCCATTAAAGTCTTATCTTTTGTAAATTGCCCAGTCTCAGGTATGTTTTTATCAGTAGCATGAGAACAGACTAATACAGAAAATTGGAGTCGGGTGCTGCTGAAAGCATACCCAAAAATATGCAAGCAACATTGTAACTGGGTAACAGACAGAGGTTGGAACAGTTTGGAGGGCTCAGAGACAGGAAAATGTGAAAAAGTTTAGAACTTCCTAGAGACTTGTTGAATGGCTTTGATGAAAAACCTGATAGCAATATGAATAATGAAATATCCAGGCTGAGGTAGTCTCAGATGTAGATGAGAAACTTGCTGGGAACTGGAACAACAGTGACTCTTATTACGTTTTAGTAAAGAGGATGGTGGCATATTACCCCTCCCCTAGAGATCTGTGGAAGTTCGAACTTGAGGGAGATGATATAGTGTATCTAGGGTATCTGGCAGAAGAAATTTCTAAGCAGCAAAGCCTTCAAGAGGAGACTTGAGTTCTGTTAAAGGTACTCAGTTTTATAAGGGAAGCAGAGCATAAAAGTTTGGAAAATTTGCAGCCTGACAATGCAATAGAAAAGAAAATCCCATTTTCTGAGGAGAAATTCAAACTGGCTGCATAAATTTGCACAAGTAATGAGTAGCCAAATGTTAATCCCCAAGACAATAGGGAAAGTCTCCAGACCATGTCAGAGGGCTTCACAGCAGCCCCTCCCATCACCGGCTCAGAGGCGTAGGAGGAAACAGTGGTTTCATGGATGGGGCCAAGGGTCTCCATGCTATGTAAAGCAGAGGGACTTAGTGCCTTGCATCCCAGCTGCTCCAGCCATGGCTGAAAGAGGCCAAGAAAGAGCTCAGGCCATTGCTTCAGAGGTTGGAAGCCCCAAGTCTTGGCAGTTTCCACACAGTGTTTAGCCTGTGAATGCACAGAAGGATTGGGGTTGGGGAACCTCCACCTAGATTTCAGGGTATGTATGAAAACGCCTGGATGCCCAGGCAGAAGTTTGCTTTGGGGTAGGGCCCTCATGGAGAAACTCTGGTAGGGCAGCATAGAAGGGAAATGTGGGGTCAGAGACTCCACAGAGTCCCTACTGGGGCACCACTGAGTGGAGCTATGAGAAGAAGGCCACCATACTCCAGACCACAGAAAGGTAAATCCACTGACAGCTTGCACTGTGCATCTGGAAAAGCCACAGACACTCAATGTCAACCTGTGAAAGCAGCCAGGAGAGAAGCTGTACCCTGCAAAACCACAGAAGCAGAGCTGCATAAGACGATGGAACCCACATCTTCTATCAGCATAACCTGGATGTGAGACCTGGAGTCAAAGGAGATCATTCTAGAGCTTTAAGATTTGATGGCCTAGCTGGATTTCAGACTTGCATGAAGCCCTTAGCCCCTTTGATTTGGCCAATTTCTCCCATGTGGAACAGCTGTATTTCCCCAATGCCTGTGCCCTCATTGTATCTAGGAAGTAATTAACGTGCTTTTGATTTTACAGGATCATAGGTGGAAGGGACTTGCCTTGTCTCAGATGAGACTTTGTACTGTGGATTTTGAGTTAATGCTGAAATTAGTAAAGACTCTGGGGGACTGTTGGGAAGGCATAACTGGTCTTGAAATTTGAAGACATGAGATTTGGGAAGAGCCAGGAGTGGAATGACATGGCTTGGCTCAGAGTCCTCACCCAACTCTCATCTTGTGACTCCCATAATTCCCACGTTATGAGAGGGACATGGTGGGGGATGGTTGAATCATGAGGCAGGTCTTTCTCATGCTGTTCTCGTGATAGTGAGGGAATCTCATGAGAGCCAATGGTTTTAAAATGGGACTTTCCCTGCACAAGCTCTCACTGTTTGCCTGCTGTCATCTATGTAAGACGTGACTTGCTACTGCCTGCTTTCCACCACGATTGAGGCTTCCACAACCATGTGGAACTGTAAGTCCATTAAGCCTCTTTCTTGTAAATTGACCAGTCTTGGATCTGTATTTATTAGCAGGATAAAAACAGACTAATATATGCACACAAATCTATCATAATAGAGTCAGTCGCTTCCTTCGGTTTGGCTTCACTAGGATATATGCATCTGGATGAAAGATGGTACCATATAAAGAACATTGCATCTGATAACTCACATCACAGAGAGTATAAAGGAAGTTGAATAGGCCAATTGGAAAAATGCTAGAAACCAAAAAGTAGGTACCAGCCTATATGGTCAAAGGAAAACTCTATTGCCAAGTCTACAAGGAGTTTTTCACTTGATATAAGCAGATAATTCTATATTCTAAATACAGCAATATTCCAAATACTGGGCACCACTGCCAATTCCCCAATGCCCTTGCAAAAATTAATGCAGCCAATTGTTGAAATACTTGAATAACTGGTTGTACAAACACAACCAAAGGTTTGTCATGGTCCCCAGCAAAAGAAAAAAAACATTAAAACCAGATTTCTCACTAGGTGTTTTTTACAGGGGATAAAAGTAAATAATCAGTGAAAGTGTCTCCATGGAGAAGAAAATACAAAGAGATAAATTTTAATGAAAGTTTTACCTGTTAGTAAAATCTGGAACAATAAGCTCTGTTAATACCACAAGAGGAATCAACATTGTATCGTCAGCTCAGTGCACTAATTGACTGTTCATGTATTTATCTAAATACTAAAGAGAGAAGGAACCCAGATACTATCAAGTCCAGGAAACAGTCCAGTACTACGGGTCCTGAAGTCCTGTAGAAATTTGGGGCATCTGCCAAAGGATTATAAATCATTCTATTATAAAGACACATGCACATGTATGTTCATTGCAGCACTATTTAACAATAGCAAAGACTTGGAACCAACCCAAATGCCCATCAATGATAAACTAGATAAAGAAAATGTGGCACATGTACACCATGGAATACTGTGCAGCCATAAAAAAGGGATGAGTTCATGTCCTTTGCAGGGACATGGCTGAAGCTGAAAACCATCATTCTCAGCAAAGTGACACAAGAACAGAAAACCAAACACCACATATTCTCACTCATAAGTGGGTGTTGAACAATGAGAACACATGAACACAGGGAGGGTAACATCATACACTGGGGCCTGTTGGGTGGGGGGATTGAGGAGGGATAACATTAGGAGAAATACCTAATGTAGATCACAGGGGGATGGATGCAGCAAACCACCATCACATGTGTATACCTATGTAACAATCCTGCACGATCTGCACACATACCTCAGAACTTAAAATATAATTTTTTAAAAAAAGAGAGAAAAGAAGTTTGGGGTATCTGAAATAGGAACAGACTCGTGAGCATATCTCTGAGACCGGTAAGCTAACATGAGAAAAACCACTCCACTGGAACTCCTGCTGCAAATCTTTCTTCTCTGTAGCCTAATCCATTTGCCTCGGCATACAGAACATCAAGAGTCACTTGGTGATCCTGAGTTAACACAGCTCAAGTCTAACAAGGGAACAGTTCCTCTGAAATCACCAGTCACTTATTTCTGGGATAATAGCAGGGAGAAAAAAAGAGACTTCAGGATCAAACAAACCCAAGTGTGATCAAACCCAATCCCATTTACTAGCTATGCAACCTGGGGTGGATATCTTAACCTCTTAGCATCCTTCCCTTCTTTATCTGTAAATGGTCTTCTTGCGCACTCTTCAAAACTATAATAAAGACTAAATGATTTCATGAATGTATGTGAAATATCTAGCATATTTAGGTAGTCAGAAAACAGTCATTATATTATCATTGTTATTGTCACTGTTACTGGCTCCACATGCTGGCAGGCCAGAATATCGGCCTCAGGGGCATGACCCTATCCACACTACTCTCATTTGCAAACACCCAGCTTATAAAAGGCAGAAAATAAAAATGCATGAAAGCAATCATAGGAAAAAAAATAGTTGTTTCATAAGAGGGAGAGAAAAAGGTAAAAAGCAAAGCTGCACACCTGGGCAGGAGACTGAAAGGAATTGTTGGGCTTCCTGACAGACCAAATGGCCTCCCGCCCACAGCAGGTCGTCTACACTTTCTGAGGATTTTCACATAGCTTTTTCAGGCTGCTCGAAACCCCAGCAATTAGTGATTCAAGTGTCCTCTTCAGAAAATGCAAATACCTTTGTTCAGGTTAGGGTTATGCTCACATTATGCATCATTCATACACTCAGAAGTTGTTTAATCAAACTGCTCCCTTCAGAGAAAATGCTAGAATACCACAAAGCACTTCCTAAGAGTGAAACAGGTTGAGGGAGGGGAAAAGAGGACTGAAAAGGGCAGTGAGGGGAAATAAGGAAAGTCTAAGGTGGTGAAAATCTGATAGAAGAATGTGAAAACAAACTGGCTTATTTAAAAATCTGCCTACAAGATGATGGCTGGCTATACAGCAAAAGCCTCCTCTCTACCTTTTCCCTCATTTGCCTTAGTTCTGATCTCCTTAGAGTGGAGTACCATAGTGAAATTTTTAACACTGGTCCTAGGAGATTCTGTGAGCCAGCTAGGAAACTTAACTTTATTTGTTTAACATTTTTTTTGTATGAGAAAATTAGTTCTGAGTTCATACAACTCACTTACATGACTCACTGAAAGCCGAAATTAAACTGTCTTGTTTAAGGTCAAGAATTATTTCATTAAACAAATAAATGAAAAGATATATAAACAAATGAATAAATGAAAGGAAGGCCTTCCTGATTAGACTCACCCCTGACCTCAGTTTGGTTTTCTTCCAAGCACCTATCACCATTTGACCGCATAATTCATTGTCCATCTTCCCTTCTAGAACATAAACTCCATGAGAGTACAAACTGGTTTCACACTACTGTTGTCCTCACCTATAGGTGTATGGCAAATTGTACATGCTCAGTAAATATTTGTTAAATGACTGAATGGCCGAACTGAACAGGAAATGTCTCTATAAGACTTCTGAAGTTAAACACTAAGCCTTTAACAGTAATGCTCAAGTTCCTTCCCTTGTCAGTTCCCCATTTCTTGTTTCACACCACAAGAACATGACTACATTCAGAGCTTGTGATCATTTCCTTTTATAATGCCCCACTGATCACTTTGAAACAGTAGAGGTCACTTGTCATGATACTGGCTACTGTACCTACTTTTCCCCTGGGATTTTTTTTTTTAATGGCAAACCTTCAAAGATGTTCCACCTGTACCAAAAATAGAAAATTCCACATAAATATAATGGCTTTCCCTGCTCTTTTTTAAGCATCTTAAACTCATTATCTTTTATCTTTGAGAAAACTTCTAAAAACAAATCACATAAAACTGTGATGAATATTATAAAGATATTCTCATTTCTTTTTCTATAGGAAAAAACTCTGCTATTGAGAAAAAAATGCTGGGAGGGGCACTATAATCTATTGCAGCTATAAGTGTCTGTAAGTCACTTCCCCTGGCACCATCTGCTTCCAATATTACAAGTCTCTTCTATTTGAATAATGACACAATACCTTTCCCCCAATTGACTGTTAACTTTTTAATTACAAAATGGTCATTACTATTAAACCAATGGCAAAAGGCAGGTCATACTGTTATAAAATAATAAAACATTTCCCCACTTGCAAAGATTCATATATTAAATGTCTGATAATTCTGAAAATCAATTAGGCCATCAATAGTCAAAGCCCAGCAGCTTGAAAATCACATTTAAAAGTCTGACAATAATAATTTCTTTATATTCAGTCATCCAGCTTCCTTATATAGATAAATAAGTAAAACAAGCTTTACTTTATAACTCTAATCTCAGTATAAGAATTAAAACACAGGCCGGGCGCGGTGGCTCAAGCCTGTAATCCCAGCACTTTGGGAGGCCAAGGCGGGTGGATCACGAGGTCAAGAGATCGAGACCATCCTGGTTAACATGGTGAAACCCCGTCTCTACTAAAAATACAAAAAATTAGCTGGGCATGGTGGTGCGTGCCCTTAATCCCAGCCTCTCAGGAGGCTGAGGCAGGGGAATTGCCTGAACCCAGGAGGCGGAGGTTGCGGTGAGCCGAGGTCGCGCCATTGCACTCCAGCCTGGGTAACATGAGTGAAACTCCGTCTCAAAAAAAAA
>NW_016107419.1:4181205-4185017 GCF_001604975.1 Cebus imitator
AATTAAAACACAAAAAAGGAAATTTATTAACTAATTACTAATTATTATAAAGTTACATGACTTGGTAGTAAACCTTCAAAGCCTGCAAAAAGACTTGTAATTCTTGAGTTGGAGACAATGCTCAGGAAATAATACAGCTTTTAAAATAATTAATTACAACATAAACAGTCTAAGATATTTCTTTAAAAACAATGCATAATTAAAATTATTCACATATATCTGAATGAGTAAACAGATTTTAAATTGAACCAAATATATTAAGGGGTACTTGTGGGTTTTTAGAATGCTTTTTTATACAGTTCAGTACTAGTCAAATTAACTCTTCATTCCTAGAGACATAAGGGCAAAAGGTTGCAAGGCTAAGCAGTAGTTTTGAAAAACTAACACTTGACTACTCAGAATACATGTGAATAAATGTACCACATCTACAATCTCTAAAACAAGCACACTTCTTTCTGCTGTGAGTGCTATTCCTGATAAAATTAAAAATCATTATACAACAAGCACCTTGGTTTTTTAGACATGACCCACTATGTTGCACCGAAGGCTGTGGAGAAAAAAAGTTCTACTGTAGCAAGCAAATGGCTACACTTTTCTGAAAGAATGAAATCCAAACTAAATCACATAGTCAGTGTTTAGCTCAGAAAAGGACATGAAGATACTCTTGTTAATGTAAGGCAAGATAGATGATCTATCTCGTAATGGTAAAAGCTGCAAGATAAGAGTTCTTGCCTGAGAACCAGCTACTCAGGCTTGCTGCAACCAACCCAAGAAGCACTACACTGAGGTATCATGTTAGTTCAAACTTGAGCTCATTCAGCTCAAATATCACCTGGGAAGTTGCTGCCTAGAGCTGATACAGGAAGATACTTCTTTTACAGCTATAAGCTCAAAAATTAAATTTAAATTACTGATATAAGATTTGCATGTGCTGCAAATGCCTTTTTACTTAATAAACATACCTTGTATATATTTAAACATGTACAATTTAGGAATTGCCTTTAAAACATTGCCTCCTGCGCTTTTAAGTAGGTGTTTTTCCTCTCCCTTCATACATAAGGAAACTGGTACTTAAATAATTTAAATGACATTCCTAAGGGCACTGGATAAGAAGTTGGACTCAAATTTAGGTGATTTGACTCCAGGAGCAATTGATGTTCTACTAAACCAACTTTCCAGTTTTTCCCGGATCTTTATCTTCCCAATTATGTGTTAATTCTGTAATTAGGTTAAAATTTCCACATTTACTAAAAGAGAAGACTAGTCTAACTTTCAAACCTAGATGAAACAGGCCTCCCCTTCTACCACATACTTTTTAATATTTGTATTAAAAATTATTTCAAAATACACTACACAAGCCAAATTAAACTCATTTGTCTGCCAGAATAAACTACAAATGGCAAAAGTCAGTCCAACAAACTATGACTAGCACCTCTTAAGCTGAGTATAACCTTTATCAAATGATAGCTCTGAGGAAAATAAATCAAAAAGAGAAAAGAGGGCTTTCAGTTTGATTGCTGCCACTTCCCACAAACTGAGATGGTTTTAGCTTGGTAATCTCAAATACCAGTGCCCTGACTTGTACAAACAATACCGTGACACACCATCACTAGAAGATTTTATATCATATATAACCTGACCTTACCTCATCAATTGTTTTTAAATTGTATTTATATTTTTTATTTTTGTGCATATGTAGTAGATGTATATACTTATGCAGTACATGATATATTGTTAAACAAGCTTGTACTATGTAATAATCACATCATGGAAAATGGACTGTCCAACCCCTCAAGCTTTTTTTCTTTTTTTTGAGATGGAGTCTTGCTCTGACACCCAGGCTGGAGTGCAGTGGTGAGATTTTGGCTCACTGCAACCTTGGCCTCCCAGGTTCAAGTGATTCTACAGGTGCCTGCCATCACACCAGGCTAATTTTTTTGTACTTTTAGTAGAGAAGGGTTTCACCATATTGGCCAGGCTGGTCTCAAACTGCTGACCTCATGATTTGCCTGCCTCGGCCTCCCAAAGTGCTGGGATTACTCACGGTGAGCCACCAATTCTGGCCCAAATATTCAGTTTTATTCAGTCATTCTAACTATAATTTTGTACCCATTAACCATCTCCACCTCCCCTCTACCTCCTTCTACTCTCTATCTCCATGTGTTCAATTGTTTTGATTTTTAGATTCCACAAATAACTGAGGACATGTGATGTTTAGCTTTATGTGCCTGGTTTATTTCACTTAACATAAAGACCACCAGTTCCACCCATGTTCTTGCAGATGACTAAATCTCCTTTGTTTCTGTGGCTGCCTAGCAAGTACACATTTTCTTTATACATTCATCTGTTGACGAACACAGGTTTCTTCCAAATCTTGGCTATTGTGAACAGTGCTGCAAAAAACATGGGAGTCCAGATAGCTCTTCAATATACTGATTTCCTTTTTGGGGGGTATTGCTGTACCCTCAGCAGTGGGACTGCTGTATTATTTGATAGCTCTACTTTTAGTTTTTTGAGGAACATCCAAACTGTTCTTCATAGTGATTGTAATAATTTACATTCCCACCAATGGCATATGAGAGTTCCCATTTCTCTGCATCCTCACCAGCATTTACTTGCCTGACTTTTAGATAGGAGGCATTTTAACTGGGTAAGATAACATCTCACTGTAGTTTTATTTGCATTTCTCTGAAGATCAATGATGTTGAGCACCATTTTGTATGTCTGTTTGCCATCTGTATGTCTTCTTTTGAGAAATATCTATTTAAATCTTTCTCCATTTTTTAATCAGATTATTAAATTTTTTTCCCCATAGAGTTATTTAAGCTCCTTATGTATTCTGGTTATTAATCCTTTGTCACATGGGTCATCTGCAAATATTTTCTTCTATTCTGTGAGTTGTGTTTTTACTTTATTGTTTCCTTTGCTTTGCAGAAGATTTTTAACTTGATGTGTTCCCATATTTCCGTTTTTGCTATGGTTGCCTCTGCTTATGGGGTATTACTCAATAAATCTTTGCCCAGACTGATATCCTGGAAAGATTCCCCAAGCATTTTCTTTGGGCAGCTTCATAAAGCAAAAGTAGCTTTGACTTTGATAAACGCAGCAACATTTTAATAGTCTGAATTCTTCTGCCACTCTTTATAGAGAATTTATTACTGAATGTATCATAGTTCAAGGTTTCCTTTCAATGACCACACAAGTAGGAAATACATATATATTAAGTAAAATTGGCAAAAGAGACTCAGTTTAAGAGTCAAAAATTAAACAGCTTATTTATTTCACACTATAGACATTTAAGTAGGTCCCTTTTGTATCTTTTATATTAAATATTCTTTTTGTCTTTTAATTAACAAGGTAGGTATAAATTCTTACTCGTAGATTAAAGCAAAAACAAGATATCAGATATAAAAGCGCTGTGAAGACAGTGGAATTAAAAATAACCCTAAATGTAAATGGACTAAATGCCCCAATCAAAAGACACAGACTGGCAAATTGGATAACAAGCCAAAACCCATAGGTGTGCTGTATCCAGGAAACCCATCTCACATGCAAGGATACACAAAGGCTCAAAATAAAGGGATGGAGGAACATTTAACAAGCAAATGGAGAGCAAAAAAGAGCAGGAGTTGCAATTCTCATCTCTGATAAATTAGACTTTAAAGCAACAAAGATCAAAAGAGACAAAGAAGGACATTACATAATGGTAAAAGGATCAATACAACAAGAAGAGCTAACGATCCTAAATAAATACGCATGCAATACAGGAGCACCCAGATACATAAGACAAGTTCTTAATGACTTACAAAGAG
>NW_016107419.1:4188322-4198925 GCF_001604975.1 Cebus imitator
GGTGGGGGGTGGGGAGCTGGGGAGAGATAGCAAGGGGAGAGAAGCCAGATGTAGGTGATGGGGAGAAAGGCAGCAAATCACACTGCCACGTGTGTACCTATGCAACAGTCTTGCATGTTCTTCACATGTACCCCAAAACCTAAAATGCAATAAAATAAATGGGAAAAAATAAAATAAAAAAATAAAATAAAAATGAAGTGATTTTAAGTGAATATTTTACCAATATGAAGAAAATATACCACTCTACTGGAGCTCGAAATGAGTGATCTTATTCTTCAGTTCTATTGTTGTTCTATTGTCAAATATAGTTTTTCCTTTCTCTCCAAATCTCTCACTCTACTTTGTTTAAAACAAACGAACATGGATTTTAGGCTTCAGGGTGCAATTTGGCTTTTAGGACTAAACGTTGAATGTTAGAGAAGCCCTGAGGAGATGCGTATCTCTTTTGAACACAAAGTGAACTGAACTGAACAGAAACAGAGAAAAATAAATTAAGATATAGTGAAAAGTAAGCAAAGCACACAAGGAAAATGTGACAACCTTCTCTCCCCGCTGGTTTTCAAGTTTCCTTGGAGCATTCCACAATCTTACTCTTTTTCATGTTCGGATAATGTCCAATGTATCTGGAGAACTGTGTCGTGAAATATATACTTTTTCCCCAACAAAAATCAGTAGAGCATACAGACTTTTTCAAAGAATCTATGGTAATAATATAATCTCAAAAACACAAAAGAATAATAGCAGTTTTAGCTACTTCTAGAAAACAATGTGGTGGTAAAGAACAGCTAAACCAATTTTTATGGTAAGCCTGAAGTTAAACAGTATGGTATCATTGCACAGTAAAACTACCTGTTTTTTAAAATTCAGATGTAAGGTGTCAGTTAAAGCATAGAATTTTTTCTGAAGATAATAAAGAAAATATTTATTTTTATGAATTAACAGAATTTAGTCACATTAATTGAAACATTTTTGTCACTACTGGACAATGACCATATGTGAATTCCACAGGTGACATATTAATATTCCAACCAATATAACACAGAAGACAATCTTATAACTGTACATAAGGAATCAAAGAACTTATTATATATGTTAAGTTTCACTCCAGCCTACAAACGGGAGAACCTGTGCTTAAAAGTCTTAAAAGTTTCCTGAATTATGGAATCTCAATTCACCTGCTAGTTAATCTGGTTCTTTCTTTTTAAATGTCGACTCTGACCTTAAACAGAAGGCATGTTCTAGCTGACTTCTAAGAGGGTCCAAAGTATACCTCAGAGAGCCCTATGGTATGAGTTTAATACCTGTTCTTTCTATAGAATCTCAAAAGTGACATCATGATGAAAAGAAAAGCTACTTTTTCTCCTAAAAATACCCCCATTCATCATCAGTGTGTTGTCATTTTTGCATTGCAAAGAATTGACATTCTAAATATTCCCTTCCACACAGAAAGCCAAAAGAGAAAATGTGAGTATGAGTGAAAGGGTGTAGGTAAGTTGAGGGATAGTTTGGTACCCAAAATGAATCATTTTGAAGATAACTTTGTAAAGAAGTAATATAGTTTAAATCCCAAGAGGCTGAGATTGAGGAGGGCAGGGAAATAAAGAACCTAAGAATGGAACAGAGTTAATAGCCCACGTGAATAACACAGCACAAACCTACCAGGTTTATTTCTGTGAATTCTCACATAGTTTGCTGGAAGATGCTCCTGAATTGTTCATAGGTCTGATCTTTAAGACAAATGCTCAAATAATTGTATCAGGATTTTCCCTCAAATAGTTGTTCTTTAATGAACTGAGAAATCAGGGTAATATCTTCCTGTCTTTAATCATTTTCTGTATTTTCCTGAGACACAAGTCACAACTGCGAACAATATCTAACTATAAAAATATACACAAAACTTCTACCAAGTATATCTATATTATCAATCAGTCAGGAAAAACTTACTGGACACTAATAGGCAAAATGCAAGGGACTCATGTGCCAGAGAATCACAGGATCAAATGCATTATGAAGATAATGTAAGCATCACCAGAGTGGGTGACTCTGTTTGTCTTACTCCCTTTGTGATTACCTCTAGCCTCCAACACAACATAATAGGCCCTGAATAAACATCAGCTGAATCAATTGCTTTTTTTTAAAATGGTGCAAATAAGGCAATCAAAATGGTTACAGTTTGCTGTCATTCCAATGTCCATACAAAACTCATGTTAAAATTTAATTAGTATTGTGATGTATTAAAAGGTGAGGCCATTAAGAAGTGAAGTGATTCATCCTTGAGAGCTCTGCCCTCATGAATGGATTTACATATTTATCATTGGGTTGGTTCATTATCACAAGAGTGGGTTGTTACAAAAAGCAAGTTTGGCCCCATCTTGCTGTCTTGCTTTTGAGCTCTCTTGCACTTCCACCTTTTGTCACGGGATGATGAGGCACAAATATCCTCACCATATGTCAATGCCATGCTCTTAGATTTGCCAATCTCCAGAACCAGAAGTCAAATAAACTTCTGCTCACAATAAATTACTCAGTCTGTGGTATTCTGTTATAACAGCATAAAAGGACTAAGGCACGGTTGTTTCAGTTATCTGGGTCTTGTCACTTACCATCTCTCTGTGCTGATTTCTGGCAACAGCAGCAAACCCCAAATTCCACTTACATAGCTACACTCCAGATTACCTATTACAACAGTCCTTCTGCTAAACCTATATCTAACTGACTAGAACTATCCATTAACTTCCATACATCTAGGATACAATAATAATTGACAATTCAGGCTTATTACAAGACATTTTTTAACCTAGAAAGGTTACCTTGCACTCAGTATTTTTTGAATATAATTTTTTAAAATCTGTAATTTTACATTACCCCAAAATTAAAATGAACAAAAAGTACTGTTTTCAGCCATGTCAGATGATGTTTACTATAGATTAATTGTTCTGAAATTTCACGAGATAAAAGTGATATAGAAAACCAGCCATAAAAAATTTAGAAGCTATATTGCTGATATTTCAGATTTAAAAAAAAAAAAAAAGGTTTAACCTTAACTAGACCATTTAGACATCTAACATATCTCTCTCCATTGGCTTCGTACTGAAATAACAGGCACCACCATCATTTTATATACAAAGCAGTCAAATGGTTAATTTCTTAATTGGCTACATTAGCATCATATACCATTTCAGACTATGTGTTTGGTTTTTATTTAGCAGCTATACATGAGAAAAATTCTCACCTAATTTTCCATGGTCAAATGTTTTCCCCATGTCTTCCCTAACATATTTCATTGAGACATATTACAAAGACATATGAGAAACTATTATGCACTCAAGGTGTTTAGTTGGAAAAATAAGATCTGTGAGACAAAGAATAAAATACAGCGGAAGCACAGGCAAAAGGAGACACGTACAACTCTGCATGTTTAGGAGAGACAGGTAACACAATAGGGGATGGGGGCAGTGCAGAAAGCGGTGATTAGAAATGACTTCTAGGAGTTGAGGCTTACAGAATGGATGGGATTTAGACAGAGAAAAAGAAAGGCATAGAGCAGACTTAAGCAGGATTTACAGAGAAGAATGTGGCAGGGGTAGGAGGTTACTAAATAGCATTACTGGAGAATCAAGTTAGAATGAGAAAAAATACTGTGGTGAGTTACGAGCATTGAACTTTGTTTTATAGGCAAGTCTGGGGCACTTGAAGGCATGAACTGAGACTTATATACCCACTGCCTAATGAAGCCTCACACATGGTGGACACTCAAATCTAATAACGTTTGCTTCACCTCCATTTGACATTGGCCTCTTACACCCATAGTTTCACCCTAAAAATTGTTCTAAGAACTTCTGGACACTCAAAATCTTCCAATGTAATCTGGCTGCAATCGTTTATCTTTCTGGCTCTCTCAATCCCTCATTCCCACTATACCTGCTCCTCAATTGGATAGAGGCTTCAATCTCATAATTTCAGCACTATCTATAGATTCCCTCCTGACATCATTCTGTAATTGGGAAGAGAGAAAATAATAAAGCAAATAAGTATATATTTAGAACTGCTAATGTACTACAGACGAGGCCAAGAAGTAGATGATATCCAAAAGTCGATGATGCCCAAAAGTAGATGATGGAGTTAATGAATAAATGAGCCAACAACTCAGAAACCTGGAAGAGGCAGTCACAGATTAGTTTTAGAATGCTTGGTTTGACTGTGTTTTAAACTATTAAGAATCTAAGAGGCAAACAGTGTGGGATTAGTCAATAGATCCTAAATATCTGAACCACTAGGAAGTTGACTTTGCTTTCTGAAAATTAAAAGTCAGCATTTATAGGCTTTACATATTCCAAAACAGCATAAGAGAATAGGGATCTTATTTATGCAAAAAGATTAAATTGCTTTGTGTAAGCTGTTCCTCGAGTTCAGTAAGAGTCTTTTGTTTGTTTATCTTATGTCTGGCCAAGTATGTTTATGTGTATGTTGTGAGTGTGTACGTGTGTGTGTAATGTATATGTTCAGAGACACTGAAGGCTGATGGTCAATCAAGAAAAACCCATGCTGAAATTGTTTAGAGCTGGGAAGTGAGCCAGTTTGCAATCACTATAGGAATTGCCTGAGCAAAATTCCTTGTTACCACTCTGGTAATAAGCATTCTTCAAAAGATTCCACTTTGCATAGTTTAGTCCTCTCTGATGAAAAAGATGTATCTTCAGAAATCAGTCTGAATTGTTTTAAAAAGTAGTGTCAATAAAATTAAACCCAACCTATTCACTGATTTCAAGAACAATAAAACTAAATAGTAGCCTTATGCTGTAAAGAAGTCTGTACAAAATATATGGAGGTACATACACTTGGAGAGACTTAGTACTGAATCTTGCCTTCACTGCATCTTTTTCATTTAGTTTTCATAGACTTATATAATAGAGGGATGAGAGGTGAAAAATCCAATAATTCCTACTAACAACTTTTCCTCAAAAATAACAAAGAGAAATAGGTTTTCTTGGAGTAAAGTACAGCTTTTCGAAAAGACATATTTTTAAAAAGCAAAATTGATAGATTACTTAGCATATAAATTCATATTCTTTTGCTTTGCAAATGTTCTCATGGAACAATAAAACTCTAGGCACAGTAACATCAAGTTATTATTCTAGTTCCTATGGAAGCAAGCATTCTACTTACTGAGGTCAATCGATATGGACACAAGTGCAGGGCTAATACACTTAGGGATATAAATCATACAATTTATATCTCTAGTAAAATATGCTCATAGCTATCAGAAATAATAGCAAAAAAAGAACTCAAAAGTCACTGAGGAATGTTCTCTGAAGTTATAAGCCACTACTACCATTATGAAAACCAAAGCAAAACATAATCCTAAATTCTAGAATCCTACGTTTGGAATTTGGTATGTGCAAACAAACATCAAGCATTCAAAGATGAAGGCTGAAAACAAATTAGGTCAAACTCTTACTTTAAAAAAGAAGAGGTTGGGAGCAGTGGCTCAAGTCTGTAATCCTAGCAATTTAGGAGGCCGACGCAGGTGGATCACCTGAAGTCAGAAGTTTGAGACTAGCCTGGCCAACCTGGTGAAATCCCGTCCCTACTAAAAACACAAAAATTAGCTGGGCATGGTAGCACCTGCCTGTAATTCTAGCTACTTGGGAGGCTGGGGCATGGGAATCACTTGAACCCGGGATGGGGAGGTTGCAGCAAGCCGAGATTACACCATTGCTCTCCAGCCTGGGCGACAAGAGCAAAACTTCTAAAAAAAAAAAAAAAAGAAGAAGAAGAAGAAGAAGAGAAACATTTGCCTATGCTAAACATCACTTTGTTCAGTAAATCTCAGTATCCACACATGAACAGGAATATCATAAATAAGGTCATACAAAAATAATACATAGTCCTTTTTAAAGTTGTTAGTTATGAAGAATTTGAGACTGCAAGAGAATTAGATGAAAGTATAAATATGTTTAAAACTCAAGCAGCACATATTTGTTGGGGACTTTACTGTGTGCCAGGCACTATGCTACAGTCTATGAGGACAGAAATTGAATTTTGTTTTTGACAAAAATTTATGGTGCATTTCTGCTATGCCATTTACTAAGATAATCATCAGGGGAAATAAAATAGATAAGATGCCATGCAAGAAAAACAGAAGCTGTTTGCAATATAATTTCTGGGCAACACATGCTACTGAACTGGCATTACAAGATAAGATGAAAAATGGGCCAAGTGAACAGCACAGTCATGTGTCCTAAGAGTTTTCAAGAGAGAGGTCATTCAGGCTTAGTTGGTAAGAGAAGTTTTCACAAAGGTGGTGGAAATTGACTTGGCCATGAATAATGGATGGACAGGAATGGAGTAGTGAAACAACTGACAATGGTGATAGGACAGGAATTTGCTGGACCAGTGTAGGTCCTGATAAGACCTTAGAGTTTAATTCCAAGGGAAGCAGAAATAATAATAGAGAGATAGGCTGGAGCCAGAAAGAGAAATGCCCCTGAATGGGTAGGCATTTTTACTATGGAGTTACAGAATCTTGGACTTAGAGTTGACAGTTTCAAAACGTGACTATTATGTGAATTTCACCTCAATAAATTATGTTTATAATGTTGGATGATGACGATAATTATTACTGTAATTGTTAACTGCAAAATACCTGAAACATCTGAACTTCCAACCACACAGAGATTGGATGTCATGTTGGAAACTCCATATCACAAAAACTAAACATTCTCTAAATATAATATAGGAGAATATTTAATGACATAGAAATAGGTTCATGGTGTATTGTATAAAAAACAGAATCCCCAAACAGCTTACCATATCAAATCTATAATTAAAAAAAGACTGAAGTTATGTAATTCAAAATGTTAAAAAAAAAAGTGTTAACTCTTGAGTGTTAGGACATGAGTGACTTACAACTTCTTTTTTTATTTTTCATAACAAATATCTAAAAAGTTATTTTTAAGATGATTTTATCAGAAATGTGTTTCCATGTAAAACACAAAATTTTATTCAGTACAGACTCACTGCAAATATAAAACTGATGATTCATGATATTTTTCTGGATAGAATCAAGCATAAGGTAACAGATTTGTACACAATATGCTATTTTAATTAGCAACTTACATTTGCTGGAATTAAAATGGGCTTTAGGTAAATAGCTCACTCCAAAGCACATGTAAATTTTCAACAATTTTCTTTCTGTTTTTTGGGGGTTTTGTTTGTTTTGTTTTTCTTTTTCTTTTTTTGAGATGAAGTCTTGCTCTGTTGCCAGGCTGGAATGCAGTGGCACCATCCTGGCTCACTGCAATCTCTGCCTCTTGGATTCAAGCGATTCCCCTGCCTCAGCCTCCTGAGTAGTTGGGATTACAGGTGTATGCCACTATATCCAGCTAATTTTTGCATTTTTAGTACAGACAGCGTTTTGCCATGTTGGCCAGGCTGGTCTTGAACTCCTGACCTCAGGTGATCTGCCTGCCTCGGCCTCCCAAAGTGCTGGGATTACCAGTGTTAGCCACCATGCCTGGCCTTCTTTCTTTTTAAATTTTATTGATTGATTGAGATAGACTCTCACTCTGTCACCCAGGCTGAAGTGCAGTGGTGCAATCTTTGCTTACTGCAACCTCCACCTCCCAGGTTCAAGTGATTCTCCTACCTCAGCCTGCCTCCCCACCGTATCCCCAAGTAGCTGGAATTACAAAGTGCACACCATCACACCCAGCTATTTTTTTGTATTTTCAGTAGAGATGAGAATTCACCATGTTGGCCAGGCTGGTTTCACTCCTGACCTCAAGTGATCCACCTGTGTCGATCACCCAGTTTTAGAATTACAGGCAGGAGCCACCACTCCCAGCCTCTTTCTTTTTTTAATCTCATTATATTTATTCTCAAGTCTTCCCCAGAGTGACAGAATAAAAACTATCCTATTTCTACACCTTTTTTTTTGTATTAAAATCCCACTCAAACAAGGAATCCCATGTAGTCCATGGTCTTCTCTTTTTCTTTTAGCCCACAATATTTGTTTTTCTTTGAAGGATTGCCCCAGCATGGGGTGACTGGGGAGAGGAGGGCATCTTGCTCTCAGAAAACGAAGATCACCATCATTGTACACTCTCTTGTCCTCATTCTTGGTGATTCTCCTTGAATATGGTTAACTTATGGCCCTACAATC
The DNA here is from genome assembly GCF_001604975.1 of Cebus imitator. Lineage (NCBI taxonomy): Eukaryota > Metazoa > Chordata > Mammalia > Primates > Cebidae > Cebus > Cebus imitator. Next base: position 4,196,487 of record NW_016107419.1, read on the forward strand.
ATCAACTCCAGCTGATTTTCACTTCTCATTATTACCAAGGTGGGGCAAAATAAAAGCAATCAGGTGAAACCCTTGGTTCAGAGTTCCTCCACATTTCATGAAATCCATCAAACAAATGCCCAGATTATATTTCATTGTAAGATTAGCAAAAGCACACCTCTTCAGCTGCACCCCCTTTCCTCATGCATTCATGGATGCCAAAATCGGAACCTACAGTTCAAGACCTGCATACAGTTGCATCTTGTTTTGAGTTTTTGTTTGCAAACTGTCAGTAAGATCAGAATAAATCGCATGATATGCAGTCCAATATGTACATTCTTGAGCACATCTCAATGTATCCACCAAAAAATATTCATAGCTGCAGGTGTAGGGAAAAAAAAGGCAGAATTATGGCTTGATTTGCCTTGATAAGCATGGTAATTTTCTGTACACTTTTCATAAAGTGCTAATCAATTTCAGCTCAAAATAGATTGAAACACCCAACAGATTGCTGCCATAGTCCACAAATGTTTGTCATTCGTAAGCTGTGGCAATAATGTGAATACAGAGGAGGGAAACTGCAACTGAACTACACCTTGTACAAATTCCTTTCATTTGCTTTGAAATAACCCCTGAAGAAATGTTAAAAATTATTTTGAAATCACATATGTTTGCAATTTCAATGTTTTCTTGCTACATCAAAGAGTATTGCTTGTCACACAGTAATATCATGTGTTTATTATATGGTTATAGATGAATTACATTTAAAACTCAGTCTAATAATGACATTTAGGCCCCAGAGATCATGTTTACATTGTTTAGTATTCCTCTAAAATATAATTATAGACTTTAGCTCTATTACACACAAATTGGAATTGAATCATCACAGATTTCTACATTAAATCACCTTTTCTATCAATATGTTAAGCTATTAAAAGTGGCATAATTTTTTGAAAATGCTTCATCAACATTCTAGTCTTTCCACTATTGCTATTTCACAAAAACTTAGAGGTGCTAATATTCATACTAACGCACCTTTTCAATTGGTAGTGCTTTTGCTACATGAATCGCTCATCTTCCCAGGATATTTTGCCAAACATGAGTGCCAAAACTTTACTGAGGACTGTCATACTCCTACACAGGGGGCCTCTGCTCAAAACTGAGCATAGACTTTCCCTTTTGCAAGTGTGAGCAACAATTGGTAATGACATTTAGATATGGGTATGGAATACACTCCATGGAAAGTAGGAAATTAAATGAGAATAGATAACATTTCAAATTTTCACACCTTCCTTTTCTAAACTACAAAAGTGATAATATAATTTTTTAGGATAAAAACTACACAATTTGACTTTAGAAAAAAGAGTACTTAAAAGTTGTGACTTTAAGCAACTTCTGTGATCACTATCTGCCAAAAAATTTATTGCCAAAATGAGAGGCAGGAGAGTGTAGTAGACACAAGCTCTGTATTCAGAAAGTCTGAGTTTTTACATTGAATCTCCCATTTAGTATGTGACCTTGAACAAGTGACTTGCCCTCTCTATGTTTCAGCTTGCTCATTTATAAAAAGGGGGTTATAACTAATTTAGGATTATTCTGAGATTAAATGAGATCATATGTGAAAAGATCTAAGCAAAGCAGCTTCAAGTCAATTCTCAACAGCTGCCTTATCATCATCATCATTTATTTGCAAGAGCAGTTGTAGGCCCATGGTATGAGTATGATAAGTGCTGTTACCCTGCTTCGTATGACTTGTCCACTGAGTGCTCGTTTCTTGGTCTGGGTCCTCTTGGATCACACGTATTAACCTACTTTCCAAAACAGACAATAATATGTTTAGAAATCAATTCAGCTCTGCATGAGATGGTAAACCAATTGGCCCAAGCTACCACCTACTACTCCTGTTAAAGTGATGAAAGGTGTATCTAAAAGATGTAAAACACTCTTAGAGTGTTTATGCTCTTGATTCTCCTGCATAAATGGAAAAATTGTCATTTTTAGTTTATTGCAGACCTAATACAGCAGCAGCTGGGTTCACTGAAAAAGTTTCCAGGATCTTATTCTCATCATCTATTTACATCTCTGGAATTGAGCTATACAATCACCTCTGTTAAGCCATTAGATTGACAGAACCCAGTGAGAAAAAATTTATGTGTTCTGACTTTGACACACTTAATTTGAGGTTGTTTCAGGAGAGGAAATTTACGTTATTCATGCAATTAAAAAACAGAAGTATGGCCGGGCGCGGTGGCTCAAGCCTGTAATCCCAGCACTTTGGGAGGCCGAGGCGGGTGGATCACGAGGTCAAGAGATCGAGACCATCCTGGTCAACATGGTGAAAACCCGTCTCTACTAAAAATACAAAACATTAGCTGGGCATGGTGGTGCGTGCCTGTAATCCCAGCTACTCAGGAGGTTGAGGCAGGAGAATTGCCTGAACCCAGGAGGCGGAGGTTGCGG
>NW_016107419.1:4198975-4204516 GCF_001604975.1 Cebus imitator
GAAGTATACAATTCAGAAAAAAATTATTAGTGTGCTTAAAATATAATGATAAAAATACATTTCAAATATTCTTAAATAATTACTATAATCAAAAAGAAAAGAGCTCGTTGCTCTGACTCAAAAGTCACTTAAAATCTCCACATCAAATATATTCCTTTTCTTTCTTCCCCTTTAGAATATTTCTACTTGGCAGTTGCTATAGAACAGATCAATGTACAAAAGCAGTCAAACAGAAACATATTCAAGAAAATTAAGCCTATTGACACATACATCTGTATTAAGAAGTTGTTATTTACCTGAGATCACAGAGTCATTTGTCAGCTTCCCTGTAACATTTGATTACATTTTACATATTTGTGTTTTTCTTCAAAATACCAAAACATGAGCGCAAACAACTTCTGAGATAAACTATCACCATATTCACTTTTCTAAAGGCAAATTAAATATTATATAATGCATAGATGAGGAGTACAAAGCCTTAGCAAACACTGCTTTACAAGTAATTTTGATGCTGCTTATACTACTTTTATAATTTCAGGTACTCTCTCAAAGACAAACTTTTAGAACTTTTGCTAGCAATAGGTCAAAATCAGATTTTCCAAGAGGTTACTGATACAAAAAAAAAAAAAAACAGTCAAATCTTGCATAAAGCAAAATGAAAGGCCACTATCTACACAGCATGCTTTGTACATAACAGATATCAACCTGTATTTATTAACTCATTTCAATAAATAGCTTTCAGTGCAAAAGATTTTGTTATATATTAAACAAATATTTAAAGTGCCTAAATACATAAGATGCATTTTAGCTATTTTTTTATCGGTAGTTTACACAAGTGTGGGGAGTACCCATCCCCGAAATGGGCAAGAAAAAACACTGTAAAAACAGATAAAATATTAGAGATTACGTTCTTATCTTTATAAAATATATAGTTGTACATTTTATAATATATAAATTATTTTAATAAACTAGCACATATATATAATTATCCCCACACACACACACACACACACACACACATATACACACACACCTGCACTAGAATATGTGGCCAGATTTTTTTTGCCAATAGTGTTTGTGTTTAAAAGACTATAAAGACTATTTAAAATGAAAAACTTCATTCACAGATCGATTCTATGTTGTCATTTTACATATTATGAAGATTTATCTGCTACAGTTCTAACATTCTTCACAGGTGTGACTGACTACTATATTAACATATATTTCCATTGCTTGATAGTATACATAGTAAAAGACACATGTATCCTGAATAATTGGATTTTTCATAATCTCAACTTTCAGCTCTGAGTTTTAGCTGATGTTTATGGGGAGAAAAAAAATAAAAATCTTTGCCAGAAGACAAACAAGTGCCAACAGATACATGAAAAAATGCTCAATATCACTAAATATCAGGGAAATGCAAATCAAAGCCACAATGAGATAGCATCTTATCCCAGTTAGAATGGCTACTAAAAAGATAAAAATAACAGATGCTGGTGAAGATGCTAAGAAAATGGAACTCTTATATACTGTTGGTGGGAATGTAAAGTAGAATGACCACTATGGAAAACAGCATGGAGATTTCTCCTAAAACCAAAAGAACTATCATGTGATCCAGCAATCCCACTGCTGGGTATCTATCCAAAGGAAAAGAAATTAGTTTAATAAAGAAACTTGCCTTATCAAATGCCTGCACTTGCAAGTTTATTGCAGCAATATACACAACAGCAAAGATACATAATCAACCTCAGTGTCCATCAATGGACAAAAGGATAAAGACAATGTGGCATACATATACAATGGAATACTATTCAGCCATACAGAAAGAATGAAATCTTGTCATTTGCAACAACATCGATGTAAACTGGAGGTCATTATGTTGAGTGAAATAACCCAGGCATGGAAAGACAAATTTCATATCTTCTCACTCATAAGTAAGTTTAAAAAAACTGATCACGGGAGATAGAAAATAGAATAACAGACATATCAGATGCTGGTAAGGGTATGAGGGTGGGATGGACAGAGAAACAGAGGGTTGGTGGTTGAGTATAAATTTACATTAAGAAGAAGTTCTAATGTTCCATAGCAGATCAGGGTGACCATAGTTAGCAGCAATATATTGTACATTTCAAAGTAGCTAGAAGACTTGATTATTATACATTATTTGCCATAGATATGTAAAATATGTATCAATAAAAACATAAACCAATGATGAATAAGGCAAATATTAATTCTTTATACTTGCAAAGATTTTACCCTGAGAGATGCAACACATTTATCTTAGGCAAATCTGTTAGCTTTCCTAAGCCTTGGTTTTTACTTCTTTAAAATGGAGATAATAATGCCTTTCTAAGAGGTAGATAAAATGGTGGTGGGGAAGGTATACAAAAGCCCAGATGATAGAAAGTCTTATTATTATTAAGGTATAGATATAATATATATATTTTAAAAATGCTTATAAAATGAAATTAATAAAAAAGTAGTAAATTAAATCGTGCCTATGATGCAATTAACAAGTGATTCAATAGCGTATATTTATATGTGGACAAAGACTCGGATTGCATATAAATACATAAAAACAAGCAATTTATTAGAGGCAAAACTGTGCATATTTTCATTTTCTCATTTCTGTTACTGTTGGCATAATATTGTTTGCGCTGTGCATTTTAAATGACAATTTTGACAGCCTTGACAAAAGAATTATAAGAATTAATGATGGTGTTAAATGTTCTTTCCAATAAATGGCATGTTTAAAGATAAGCAACTTATCTATTCAGTAAAGGCAAACAACAATTTAGGTTTATTTTATTTATGCACTGCAGATGTCCATTTAAACAACATTATAAGCTTTATGGTATCATAAGGAGATGTATTAAAAAGGCTTGTGATTTGTTCTGTTTTTTTTTCTTTGCTTATCTGTAAAAAGAGTAAAAAGATTATTGCTACAATAAGCTTGTTTTACCTAATATATAATTCCACATTTCTCCAGTAACACTCTCATTTTCTACAACAGCTATTTCAAGTCTTCATCAAGCTCCTTAAACTTCCAAATCCATTCCCTCCTACCTCTCTCTTACAACAACAGAAGTGATTAGACTATCAGCACTTTTGTTGTGTGCTGGTTCCCTGAGCCTCAATTCCAAAAGGGCAAGGTGAAGAGAACCAAGAGATACACACCATGACTTGTTACAGGAGAGGAACCCTATTTCAGGAAACCCAAACCTTTATAATGGGCAGTGAAAATGCCTGCCGTTGGCTTCAGAGGGAGACACACACTGTATCTCCCAAGGCTATTCACTATTCAAACATTCTCAAAATGATAGTCTAGAACAAAAACAGTCAGTGCCTCTGCTTGTAAAACATGCAGAAATGAGACCTATGGAGAATTAGCTTACTATATGTGGTCCCAATTATATGTCATTTTTGGAAAGACAAAACCATGGGGATAAACAACAGGTCAGTGCCCACCAGGAGTCAAGAGTTTGCCTACAAATAGAGGAGTATAAGGGAATTTTGGAGGGTGATGAAAATTTTCTGCATCCTGATTTGGGTGTATCCTGATTTTGGTGGTAGATACACAAATCTATGCAAGTGTTAAAATCCACATAATTTTATGCTCCAAAAAATATAAATTTTATTGTAAATTAACTTTTAATTTAAAAATTGCACGTACAACAAAAGAAAAAATAGACAAACAGAACTTCATCAAAATTTAAATTTCTGTTCATCAACGGACATTATCATGAGAGTGAGATGATGTCTAAACTGGGCTTGCAAAAAAAAAAAAAAAAAAGCCAATCATATATAAGGTCAAGTTCTAGTATCTAAAATATATTTTATAAAAACTCCAACTCTACAACAACAACAAAAAAAACCACCCAATCAAAAGCTAGGTGAAGGATTTGAATAGGCATTTCTCCATCAAAAATACACTAATAGAAAACACATGAAAATATGCCCAACATCATTAGTCATTAAGAAAATGGAAATTAAAACCATAAAGAGAGCCGGGCATGGTGGCTCACACCTGTAGTCCCAGCACTTTGGGAGGCAGAGACAGGCAGATCACTTGAGGTCACTAGTTGAAGACCAGCTTGGCTGACATGGTGAAACCCCATCATCTCTACTAAAAATACAAAAATAAGATGGATGTGGTGGCATGTGCCTATAATCCCAGCTACTCAGGAGGCTGAGAGAGGAGGATCTCTTGAACCTGGGAGGTAGAGGTTGCAGTGAGCTGAGATCGCACCACTGCACTCTAGCCTGGGCCACAAAGCAAGATTCTCTCCCAAAAATTAAAAATAAAAACAAACAACAACAAAAAAAAAAACAAAAAAAACAAGGAGGTACCACTTCATACTCACTAGAATAGTTGTTAAAATATTGCAACAGAGAATAATGAGTGTTGACAAGAATGTGGAGAAACTGCAACTATGGTACACTGCTGGTAGGGATGTAAAATATTGCAGCTGCTATGGGAAAATGTTTGGCAGTTTAAAAAGTTAAACATTCCTTTGCCCACTTTTTAATGGGGTTGCTTTTTTTTCTGGTAAATTTAAGTTCCTTACAGATGCTGGATATTAGACCTTTGTCAGATGCATAGTATGCAAATATTTTCTCGTTCTTTATGTTGGCTGTTTACTCTGTTGATAGTTTATTTTGCTGCACAGAAGCTCTTAAGTTTAATTATATCCTATTTATCAAATTTTGCTTTTGTTATGATTACTTTTGGCATATTTGTCATGAAATTTTTCCCAGTTTCTATGTCCAGAATGGCATTGCCTAGGTTGTCTTCCGGGGCTTTTATGGTTTTGAGTCTTACATTTACATCTTTAATCCATTGTGAGTTGATTTTTGTACATAGTGTAAGAAAGAGATCCAGTTTCACTCTTCTGCATATGGCTAACCAGTTATCCCAGCACCATTCATTGAACGGCACTTCCTCAAAGAGCTAAAAACATAACTACCATTAAACCCAGTAATCCATTACTCTGTATATACCCAAAGGAATATAAATCATTCTATCATAAAGACACATGCATGTGAATATTCACTGCAGCACTATACACAATAGCAACAACATGGAATCAATCTAAATGCTCATAAATGGCTGATTGGATGAAGAACATGTGGTACACACACCACAGAATACCACTGCAGCCATAAGAAGAATGAGATCATGCCTTCTGTGGGAATACAGATGTAGCTGGAGGCCATTATCCTTAGCAAACTAATGCAGGAACAAAAACCAAATACTGCATGTTCTCACTTATAGGTGGGAGCTAAATGATGAGAACACATGGACATAAACAGGGGAACAACAGACACTGGGGCCTGCTTAAGGGTGGAGGGTGGACAGAGGGAGAGGATCAGAAAAAGTAACTATTGAGTACTTGGCTTAGTACCCGGGTAATAAAGTAATCTGTACAACAAACCCCTGTAACACACGTTTGCTTGCATAACCGCACATGTACGCCTGAACGTAAAATAGAAGTTTAAAACAAAAAATCTAGCGTTCCGATAAAAAAAAAAAAAAAAAAA
>NW_016107419.1:4204631-4243730 GCF_001604975.1 Cebus imitator
AAAAAAAAAAAAAACTAAAATGAGAATTATCATATAACCCAGCAATTCTACTCTTAGGTATATACTGAAAAGAAGTGAAAACATGGATTCAAACAAATATTTGCACACCAATGTTCACAGCAGCCCTATTCAACCATAGTCAAAGGGAGAAACAACTAGAGTGTTCATAAAGAACGCATAAGCCAACTGCAGTATATACAGAGAAGGGAGTATTATTCAACCATAGAAAGGAATGACGTTCTGATACATGCTACAACATGGATGAGCCTTGAAAATATTACACTAGGTAAAGTAAAGGAGACACAAAAGGATGACCATTGTATGATTCCACTTATATGAAATATTTAAGATAGGCAAATTCATGGAGACAGAAAGATTAGAGATTACCAGGGGCTGTAGGGAGGACAGGAATAGGGAATTATTGCTTAATAGGTACGGAATTTCTGTTTGGGGTGATAAAAAGTTCTGGAACTAGATAATTGTGATGGTGAGAATACACTTAATATCACTAAATACTACACTTAAAATGATTAAAATGGTAATTTTATACTGTCTCTTGCATTTCAATAGAAAATTTTAATGAAATACATAAAAATTGAAAACCTCCTTAAACCCAGATTCCTCCCCAGTATAATTCTTGTTACTAGACTCTCCTCCTCCTTATAGTAACAATTCTTGAAATGGTTGTCTTCACTCACTCACAACCTCCATGTCTGTTCTATCTCAGCACACACCTTCAGCCTTCCCCGTCTCCCAATTCTCTTCACCTACTCTTCATCAAGGACATCACCCAGGACCTTGCTGCCAAATCCTTCTCTGTTATGCTCATTGACTTCTGCCTCATTCCTAAAACACCCTGTAATACGGTTTGGCTGTGTCGTTACCCCCCTCACTCCGACCCCCACAAATCTCAACTTGAATTGTATCTCCCAGAATTCTCACAGATTGTTGGAGGGAGCCAGGGGAAGGTAATTGATTCATGGGTGCCAGCCTTTCCTGTACTATTCTCATGCTAGTGAATAAGTATCACAAGATCTGACGGGTTCATCAGGGGCTTCCACTTTTGCCTCCTCTTCATTTTCTCTTGCTGCTGCCATGTAAGAAGTTCCTTTTACCTCCTACTATGATTCTGAGGCTTCCCTAAGCCATGTGGAACTCTAAGTCCAATTAAACCTCTTTTTCTTCCTAGTCTCGAGTATGCCTTTATCAGCAGCATGAAAACGGTATAATACAGTAAATTCGTACCGAGTGGTGCGTTGCTGAAAAGATACCCGAATATGTGGATACGACTTTGGAGCTGGGTAAGAGACAGAGGTTGGAACAGTTTGGAGGACTCAGAAGAGGGCAAGAAAATGTGGGGAAGTTTGGAACTTCCTAGAGACTTTGACAAAAACACCCATGGTGATATGAACAATAAGTTCCAGGCTGAGGTGATCTCAGATGGAAATGAGGAACTTGTTGAGAACTGGAGCAAAGGTGACTCTTGTTATGTTTTAGCAAAGAGACTGGCAGCATTTTGGCCCTGTCCTAGAGATTTGTGGAACTTTGAACTCGAGAGAGACGATTTAGGGTATCCAGCAGAAGAAATTTCTAAGCAGTGAAGCATTCAAAATGTGACTTAGGTGCTGTTAAAATCATTCCATTTTAAAAGGGAAGCAGAACATAAAAGTTCAGAAAATTTGCAGCCCGATGATACAGTAGAAAAGAAAAACCCATTTTTTTGAGGAGAAATTCAAAATGGCTACAGAAATTTCCATAAGCAGCAAGGAGCCTAATATTAATCCCCAAAACCATGGGGAAAATGTTTCCAGGCCATGTCAGAGAACTTCACGGCAGCCCTTCCATCACTGGCCCAGAGACCCAGGAGTAAACAGCAGTTTCACGGGCCAGGCCCAGGGTTCCCAAGCTATGTGGAGCCTAGGAACTTGGTGCCTTGTGTCCCAGCCACTCCAGCCATCACAGAAAGGGGCCAACATAAAGCTCAGGCTGTGGCTTCAGAGGGTGCAAGCCCTAAGACTTGGCAGCTTCCACATGGTGTTGTGCCTGTGGGAGCACAGAAGTCAAGAATTGAGGTTTGGGAATTTCTGCCTAGATTTCAGAAGATGTATAGAAACTCCTGGATTCCCAGGCAAAAGTTTGCTGCAGGGGCAGGGCCCTCATGGAGAACCTCTGCTAGGGCATTGCAGAAGGAAAATGTGGGGTTGAAGCCCCCACACAGAGTCCTTACTAGGGCACTACCTAGTGGAGCTGTGAGAAGAGGGCCACAGTCATCCACACCCCAGAATGTAGATCCACCGACAGCTTGCACCATGCATCTGGTAAAGCCACAGACACTCAACAGCAGCCCATGAAAGCAGTTAGGAGAGAGGCTGTATCCTGCAAAGCCACAGGAGTGGAGCTGCCCAAGATCATGGGAATCCACCTACTGCATCAGTGTGACCTAGATGTGAGACCTGGAGTCAAAGGAGATAAATTTGGAGCTTTAAAATTTGAATGCCCTGCTGGATTTTGGTCTTGCATGGGCCCTATTTACCCCTTTTTTGGGCCACTTTCTCCCATTTGGAACAGCTGTATTTACCCAGTATCTGTACCCTACTGTATCTAGGAAGTAACTAGCTTGCTTTTGATTTTACAGGCTCACAGGTGGAAGGGACTTGCCTGGTCTCAGAAGAGACTTTGGACTGTGAACTCTCAGGTTAATGCTGAAATGAGTTAAGACTTTGAGGGACTGTTGGGAAGATATGATTGGTTTTGAAATGTGAGGGCATGAGATTTGGAGGGATCTGGAGTGGAATGATATGGTTTCGCTGTGTCACCATCCGAATCTCAACTTTAATTGTATCTCCCAGAATCCCCATGTATGTGGGAGGGACACAAGGGGAGGTAATTGAATCCTAGGGGCTGGTCTTTCCCATGCTATTCTTGTGATAGTGAATAAGTCTCATGAAATCTGATGAGTTTATCAGGGGCTTCCACTTTTGCTTCTTCCTCATCTTCTCGTGCTGATGCCATTTAAGAAGTATGGTTCGCCTTTCACCATGATTTTGAGCCTCCCAGTAATGTGGAACTATAAGTAAAATTAAACCTTTTTCTTCCCAGTCTCAGGTATGCCTTTATCAGCTACGTGAAAACAGGGTAACCCACCCTGTTCCCTTAGTTGCCTGAAATGACACTCTCAGTTTCATTCACCCTCTCTGACCTATGCCTCCTCAGCTTTGCCTTTTAGTTTGTTTGGTTTCTGTTTTGTTGGTGGTTTGGTTTGGTTAAGTTTGGTTGTGGGCCATTCACTATTACTTCTTTAAATATTTTCACCAGGTTCCAGTTTGGGTACCTCTTTTGATCCCACTCCATGGATTTTCACTTGGCTTATTCTTCCTCTCTCCCAAAACTTCAATTAATATGGATGCATTTCCCAAAACCTCTCCTTTTTTTGTCCTTATCTCACTGAACTGCTCAATTACTCACCGAAGTCATAATATCATCCTTTACCTTTCCCTCCCCACCCAATGAAGTTATTACGTCTTCCATAAAGTCTTCCCCATACCAGAAATCCTGAACTCCCAAACCTTTCTATCTGTTCTCATGGAGTGTGTTTGCCCCTTTCATAGTTTTATAGTTTTTTTGTATAATTTTCTATTTCTGTGTTATTCTCCCATCCCCAAATGCAACTGATTTCAGACTCCTTAACAAGATATAATGTATCCATCAGTATATATCAGAGCTCAGCTCAGTTTTTGACACAACAATAAGTAGTCAATAAATACATGAATAATAACTGTTTCTAGATTATGAATTAATAACCATAAAAGCAAAAGATCTCTGCTAACTACACATTCAAGCATGGTGATTTCAGTATATTAGTTAGCTTTCAATTAATCTACAAATAACAATTTATCATGTACAATGTTTTCCACCAAAACTAAAAAGGTACGATGTAGGACAAATAGTGACTCATCACTGAAACCTAACCAATGTTTTCTAATATATTTCAGTAGATCCATTATCATGTATTATATGATGATTTTGTTAAAGGTCCAAAGACTAGCCTTAGGTATTTATTCTTTAAAAACAATTATGGCAAAAAATAATCTCCAGTCCAAATTACTCTAAAAATTGTATTTTTCTCCTGTTCAACTTTTATTAATTGTGGTAAGATATATATGATATAAAATTTAAGATCTTAACCATTTTAAAATGTACAGTTCAGTAATGTTAAGTATATTCACAGTGCTGTGAAAGTTTCTATCTTAAGAAACTGCAGTTCTATATCCATTAAACAACTCCTCATTTTCCCTCTCCCCAGCCCCTGCCAAGTGCCATTCTACTCTCAGTTTCTCTAAATTTGGCTTCACTAGACACCTCATGCAAGTGAAATCAGAAGAGTATTTGTCTTTTTGCGACTGGCTTCTTTAACCAGCATAATATCCTCAAGATTCATCAATAGTGCATCATGTATTCCTTATTTTTTTTTAGGTTGAATAATATTCCATTGTGTGTGTGTGTATGTGCGCATATATATATTACAATTTGTTAGTCATTAGTCCATCAACAGAACTTGGGTTGCTTCCATCTTTTGGCTACTGTATTAGGCTGTTCTAGCATTGCTATAAAGAAATACCTGAGGTTGGGTAATTTATAAAGAAAAGAAGTTCTGCAGCCTGTAAAAGCATGGTGCTGGCAACTGCCTGGCTTCTGGGGAGGCCTCAGGGAGCTTTTACTCATGGTGGAAGGTGAGGCAGGAGCAGTCATGCCACATGGTGAAAGCAGGAGCAAGAGAGAGTGGGGAAGGGTGCAACACGCTTTAAGAAAAAAAAAAAAAAAGATCCCATGAGTATTCACTATTGCAAGAACAGCATCAAACCATGAGACCTCTGCTCCCATGGCCCAAACACCTCCCACCAGGCCACACCTCTAGCATTGAGGATTACATTTCAATATAAGGTTTGGGTGGGGACAAGTATCCAAACTATATCAGCTACTACGAACAGTGTCTCCAGTTTCTTTTAATAACAGAAAAATTTTAAATGATACCACAACCCTTAAAAAGAACTAAAAGTTTACAAAAAGGAAAAGTATTTTACCATGTTTATATTTATTGCATTTTTCTCTATATATTATTTTTAGATGAAATGAAATTTTATCTTTGTGACTAACACTTTCACTAACAGACATATGTTTAACACAATCCAAATATCAAGTCTGTTCTAAAAATGAATATTTATTCACTTTAATGACAAAGTCGCTCTTTTTAGCTACATTTAGAAGGAAATTACTTTGGGAAAAGATTTGTTTACTGAATCTGAGTTTTACTTCATTGACTTATCACCAAATACTTTATCTCATGTATGAATATGTAAATGACTATTAGTATTTTGGAGATTTACCTGAGACTTACCACCTAAATTCATAGTCCAGAGACCCCCAAGATTGTAAACAAAGACAAGCAAAAATGAATAAATCAATCAACACAATTCACAATTATGAAAACTTCTGTAATCTGTCTTTACTTGCTGCTCTCAGATGCATCATTGTCAGCATCTGACCCCATTAGGTGGCTGATAAGAGGATTTTGAAGGCCAGCACATTTTATTTTTAACCTCCCCATATGGTTGACCTTCTAATTTCAATGAGAGCATCATCTGCAGAGATGATCATCAAATGACAACTCCTACCCTAAAATGTTTTGTGTAATTTGGACTACTCAAAAGTGATGCTCAGTTAAAGAACAATATGTGTAGTGTGATCTCATTTTTACTTAAAAGTTTGTACATAAATACATTTTCAAAGGTCTGCAAGGCTACCGACAAAAATATTGAGAGTCACTTCCTGTCATTGGGGTTAAAAGCATTTTTTTTTCAAACTGATGAATGCAATTTGTAATATAACTTTTACCAGTAAGGTTTTCAATCAGTTAAATTTTTAATGTAAAATATATATAGTAATTAATATCTCCCAATTGAAAACAGGGCTAAAACACAAAAGGAAAGCTAATTGCACTTTACAAAAACATACAAATATATACTAATGTATTACTATTTCATGTCTAATATTAGCAACATCACTAATCACCAGCACAATGTTATTATATTTCTCAACATTAAAAGGGATACAAATTATTTTTCTGCAATTTATGATCCACAATTTTATACCTTCATGAACCTTGAAGATAAAAATAGCAAAGATGATTTTCCATGTATAAGAACTTTACCTACAAAAATGATATAAAACTATCCAGTCATTCAACAAGCATCTAACAGATGACTACTTGCCCCAAAGACAAATATATCTAAAAAGATACATCTAAAAAGAAAGGAGATGAGAAAGCCAATCTCAACATATCATGGATTTTGATCAGGTGACAAAGACAGATGCTAGGATATTATTACAGCATTTAAGTATTTGACTGAGCGTGGAAAAGGAAACTGAGGATGCAGAGTGGAGCAAGCAGCGAATTCTTCCCTTAGAAGTCAAGGAAGGCATCCCAGAAAGAAGTAAGTTATATCTTAAGAATGACTAAAAATTCACGAGTGGTTGAGCCCAGTGATTGTGTGGAGACCTGACAATTCTCTGGGCAAAGGGAATGACTTGGATAAAGGTACCGAGGCAAGCAAAAAATGCTAAAAAAAGTACACTTTGTAAGCTCTATTCCTTGGTCCTGAGAAAATAAAATGGATAGCTTTATTTATTTCTATGAGATGAGCTATCAATGAATACTATTATTCAAAAAAGCAAAACAGTGGAATTCTTTTGACACTTATGGTGTTCTACTTATCCAGAAAATATCTGTTTTAAACTAAGCTGGCTCTTCATTCATGCTCCTTTATAAACTCCCATTTATTTTCTACTTAAAAGTACATGCCATACACCAATTATAGGACCAAATGGCAATTTTAGATATTTATCAAAGACAGTTTATAAAAAGAATTACAACTAAAACAAAGAATGCTTCATCTCCTGGCAAAACTTGAATAAGAACAGCATTTAGCAGGGTTAAGGGGAATTCCCTATGCTCTAAGGAGAATTTAAATCAAAATACACTTTTTCAGCTGGGCGAGGTGGCTCACACCTGTAATTCCAGCACTTCGGGAAGCATAGGTGGGCCAATCACTTCAGGTCAGGAGTTCAAGACTAGCCTGGCCAACATGGTAAAGCCCTGTCTCTACTAAAAAAACAAAAATTAGCTGGATGTGGTGGAACACACTGGTAATCCCAGCTATTCAGGAGTCTGAGGCAGGAGAATTGCTTGAACTGGGGAGGTAGAGGTTGCAGTGAGTTGAGATCATGCCACTACACTCCAGCCTGGGGGATAGCAAGACTCTGTCTCAAATATAAAAATAAAAAAATTCTTTTTTCTGTAACAATGGTTGCAGTATGTTTGTATAATACCTGAGCTATAAGAAAATACTCTCTCCATACAAAGCCCCTTCAAGCAGCAGTCATATGTGGCCAGAAGGAACTTTAGAACAGGAATTAAATGAGGGAAGGAGAGAAAGAGACTTGCCCTCCACTCGAACACAGTCTTGCATAAGGAAAAGCTTACAGTAAGTACTAGCTGCTGGCAAACACTGTTATTCATTAATACTGTAGAAATCAACAAACTTTCAGAGTTTAACTGGTATGTTCAATGGCTCACATTGTTTCTGTGCCCAGGCATTTTAAATTCTTAGCAGTAGCTGCCAAAATGAGAAAGATGTGAAACTGGAACATAAAGGATTTCTATTCTCTCCAAACATAGATACAACCAGATCCAGGTAGAACGCGAAAAAAAAAAAAAAAATCAGATGAAAGGAGCCACTTCCCCCTTTTTCTTCCTCTCTCCAAAGGAAATAAAACTATAGTTCTATTAAATTGGTGGCAATGCCTTCTATGACGTAATACGGATGAAGAACCTAGTGTATTCAAATAAACAATCATATTTGGGAGAGAGAACTCCCAGAAGGATACTCAGCCATGCAATAAAAAAAAACATACTCTATCACCATCTGCTAATACTCTTTCAGTCAATTCTCTTAACAAAATATATAAGCCAAGAAATGCAAAGTAGGCAGCACAATGTCACCACACCCACTACAAATGTACACTCAATAAGACAGTCTTCAATAGGTTCTATAATTGTTTTGCAACCAACCAAAAGGTGGACTGAACAATTACTTTTGTTCTTCTTTGTTATTTATATTTATCACAGTATCATCATCCAGATTGGTAAGTAATTGTAAAGAAAAAACATGAATTGTAGTTGTTCTTCATCCTTTGATGGTAGGTGCTGTCATTTCAACACAAATGATTGACATTTGACATTAAGTAGTTTTCTGTAAAGGAACTTGTGCACATCTCAATGGCACATCTGGTAACTGCAGATGGTTTAGATTAGCATAATTTTTACAGCAATGATGTACCAAAAGTATAATGCAAAATAAGACTTATGCCTGATGTCAATTGTTTGTTCTTGCAAATTTTAATATAAAATCTTCTTGTGATGGTTATAACACTTACTATCAGCTCAAACTTCTGGAAAAAAACCAGGGAGCAACCTTGCCTGCCTTGAAGGTGATAGTGAATTAACTTTAAGGCACATCCCTGCCACTACTGTTCTCTTTTTCTCTGGCACAAAGATGGTCAAGTCTAGAGGTGTGACAGGTACACAAGGGTGAGTCAACACAAAGCATGTCCTCTATACTGCATGAAGATTGTATCTGTATTACATGTGTGTGTATTCAATGTGTCCACATGGCTGATGTAATTGGAGTAATATTACTTTCAAATAAGCATTAAATGAGCTACCTGTAATGTGACAAGCAAGAATACTATGGAAAAACTGAGCACTAATCTACAGAAGGCACAGCACTAGGCTGTGTGATGGATACAATGATACACAAAGTTTAGGTCCTTCCCTAAAATAATTCAAAATCAAGAAGAATAAGATTTCAAATTATGAATATATAGTCATGCACCACATAATGATGTGTATGTCAGCCAAAAACCACATATTCAATGGTCTTAGAAGATTTTAATAACCAATTTTAATTTTACCTTTTATATGTTTAGATACACAGATACCACTGCGTTACAACTGCCTACAGTATTCAGTACAGTAAGGTGCTGTACACGTTTATAGCCTAAGAGCAACAGGCTATACCATATAGCCTAGGTGTGTAGTAGGCTATGCCATCTAGGTTTGTGTAAGTACATTCTATGATAGTCACACAACCAAAAATTGCCTAACAACACATTTCTCAGAACACATCCTCATTAAGAGATGCATTACTGTACAAAGGAATATGTCATAATAGACATGCATCTCATTCTGTAAGACCTGAAGCAATACATAAATGCCATATGAGGCTGGGTGCAGCAGCTCACACCTTTAATTCGAGCGCTTTGGGAGGTTGAGTAGGAGGATCACTTGAGTCCAGGAATTTGAGACCAGCCTGGGAAATACAGGGAGACTCCTATCTCTATTTAAAAAAATAAAAACAATTAGCCAGGTATGTTGACACGTGCCTACAGTCCCAGCAACTTGGAGGCTAAGGTGGGAGGATCACTTAAGCCCAAGAGTGATCCTATGACTTTGCTACTGCACTCCAGCCTGGGTGACAGAGCAAGAATCTACCACAAACAAATAAATAAACAAACGTCATATGAGTGGAAAAACGCAGAAATGCAAGAAGGCCTATAGAAAGACATACTGACATACATGGAATGGTTGGAAAGGCATCATGAAGGGAAACATTATATGCTTAAAACTTAGAACACAAGTTGTATTTTAATAAGGAAATATGTTCAAAAGAAGAAAAATAATCAAGCCTAAATGATATAATTCAATGTTAACAGCAAATCCCAAGTGGTATTTGAGGAAGTCTATGACATCAATATTGACCCACAGAGTTGACATAGAAGAACAATGGAAATAAAATTGCACATGGCGATGAAATACAAAGAGTAGAGGAGTCATGCAGAAAACAGACACAATTCACAAATCAGAAATTCAGTTTCTTGGTAATGCAGAATTTATTATTACTATATCACTAAGTTACTTTTGGCTGACCTAGTTTCAAAGTCTCTAGCATTAATTCATACATACTCACTCTAATTTCTAAAATGATTTAAGAAGCTTTCACAGAAAAGCATAAGACTTTGTATAAGGTGAAAATAACTTACTGAGTAAAGCTGGACAAAGTTAGCTCTTTACTGCATAAGGACTTACAGTCAGCTGAACCTTTCAACCATCTATTTTTCCTGTCCCCTAAGCTGTGGTGTTCCTAATATGTGCAAAAACCTTTGTTTCATGTTGGGTTCTCCTCAGATGACTAACATAACAGCATTGGTCCTCTAGTCCTTGAGACTTTAATACTATTTCTTAAACTCATTTTAATTTTAATGCAATTTAAAAGTATAAATACTACTAGCTAATATGATTGAAATGGTCATTTCTAAAAGGAGTTGTGATTCCGATCTAAATTAGAAGGAATACTGCTCCCAAGCCAAAATTTCAATTAAGATTTGTCATTTCAAGTGGTCTCTACCAGTGCTTATTCAGGTAGCACATTAACAACTTTTAATGTTAGGGACAGAAATTTTCACCTACATGAAAAAGAACTCTGTATGAAACAAGCTAATATAGTCACTTAATAACAAACAACTAGGAGTATTCTTCAAGAACTACTGCTGTTTACATTTCAAACTTGTCTTGAAGTTTTGATTAATGCCATAGATATGAAAGAAATATAAAGGAGACCAGGCGCTGTGGCTCACGCCTGCAGTCCCAGCACTTTGGGAGGCTGAGGCAAGTGGATTACTTGAGGTCAGAAGTTCGAGACCAGCCTGGCCAACATGGTGAAACCACGTCTCTACCAAAAATATGAAATATCCTTTCATTCATCCAAAATATTAGCTGGGTGTAGTGACATGCTCCTGTAATCCCAGCTACTCGGGAGTCTGAGGCAGGAATATCATTTGAACCCAGGAGGCAGAAGTTGCAGTTAGCCGAGATCATGCCTCTGCACTCCAGTCTAGGCAACAGAGCAAAACTCCATCTCAAAAATAAAAAAAAAATAAAAATGAAATAAAAAAGAAGGAAGGGAAAGGAAAAGAAAAAAATAAAGGAGTTATAGGTTGAAAACGAAATAATAGTATTATGTGCTGTATAATCACATATTAGCTTGTTTAATGCTTATTTGAAAATAAGAATATTAGAAAGGTCACTAACTATACATAAGTGGTTATTTTCTTCATTACAAAAAAATAGACACAGAATATAATTCTATCTTCCTACTAGCCATTAGCTATGTGATCACAAAAAAATTACTTTACCTCAGTTTCCTCATCTACAAATACAGACAAAAGTACCTAATATATATTGTACTATTTTCTCAGGAAAAACAAAAAGGTTGTTAGGAAAATCAGACAAGCAGTCAATATACTAAGTGGTTTCAGTTATGAACAAATTTAAGTAACTCAAAGAATTATCAAGATGAGGGGAAAAGTATAATTTTAAAACTACAGGTTGCTAAATGACAATTTCATCCTTTACACATCTGCTTTTTTGAGCATTTAGAAAATAATACAGTCAAGGATGCTATAAACTATTATCTTTCTATAGTCTAAAAATCACTCAAATATCCTTTCATTCATCCAACAAGAATTTATAGAGCACCTATCCTATGGCATACTTATCTAGGCTCTGAGGATACAGAAGGGAGTAGAAAAGAACAGTGTCTAATTCTCTACTGAAGTTCTCAAATAAGTTGTGTCATTTCATTACACATATGCATTTTTTAAATCCTTGGATTATTATATTACTGATACATTTTAATAGTGTTTTAATACTTTTGCAAGTATTTTATTAAATGCAGTTCTCTCCAGAATCATTCTGTTCTCCTGAGATAAAGCAAAGAACTGCTAGTTTCTGGCATGTTCAGTTATTTCAAGTGTTTTATTTGTTTTCTCACTGTTGAGAACTTTTATTAATTCTCTCAACCTATTATAATTAAAGCAATAAATCTCTGGATGGCATCTTTGAAAGTGAATGCCTCATCAAATAAAGAATTTCTAGACCCAATTCCTACCCACCACTTGCTCTTGTATATTCTTGGGCAAAGGAATCCTCAATTCTTCATCTATAAGGCAAATATCCTGGGAGGAATAACAAATGTGGCACAGTGCCTGACATAAATAAATGTTATCTGAAAATGAATAAGTAGATAGATGATTGATAGATAGACAGGTAGGTAGGTAGGTAGGTAGGTAGGTAGGTAGGTAGACAGACAGAACTCCTGACTCAATATAGAGAATGATGGTGAGTTAGGCAATAACCTCAAGCAATTCACAGGACTGAAACAAGCTCTCTGGCTTTTCTCTTTCTTTTCCTTCAGTAAAATAATTAAAGATAATACATTCCAAGCATATTCCAAAGAAAGATAATCTTCCAATTCAGTAACCCTTCTAAGGGAAGAAACTGTCTACCTAGTTTTTGAATGAATGAAGTACAAACACAGAAACAAATTATACTAAGAAATCTGATTGTCATTTGACACTGCATACTCTAATAAATAAAGATATATAATTTTCACTATATGCTGTTGATACACTGTTAATGTTGAATGAAAGTTAATGTTACATATGACTTTGAAAAATGTATCTATCACCAAGGCGGCAGTTTTTTGTGATCAGTTTTATTTGCATTTTACACAAGATATACCTGATAATAAAAATCAAGAGAGAATCCTTACCAAAAATATTCATCACATATTTAATAAATGTCTGCTACGTACCTGGCACTGTTCTAGACACTAGGGATTATCAAGGAAGAAATGTACCAATGCACATCTCCCATCATAGGGCACACACGTCTCACAGATGCTAGCCAGACGCCCAAAGGACAGCTACGTAATAAGCAGCAAATGTAAAACAAGGGAGAAGAAAAACTCCTTAGAGCAGTATAATTATCACTGATGTGGCAGAGGTACAACTGCTCTGAAACTCAAGGAACAGCAACAACAGTCTAGTTAGAGTAATAATCAGAAATGGCTTTTTTTTTTTTCCATATAAAGCAGAACCATCATGAATGGTGACAGTCTCTGTCCAATTCAGCAGCACAAACCAAAAAACATAGGTGAAATATTTCGTTAGATACCAGTTTTCCTTCCCTCCATCCACTTCTCCCCTCATGCATACACCTATGCACTATGTCACCATTGCAGGCCATCTTCTATGCCTCTGCCATTTTCATCTTCATGTTACAAATAATCCTCTTCCTTAGAGTCTGTTTCAGCACTTCCTCTTCCATGAAAGCTTTCCTGATCACTTTAACCGAATAGGACCGCACTCTCCTATGACTCTCCAAGGCAGGGCCTCTCACAATCCACCTTTACTACTGATGGTAAACTTTTGGGTTCATTTTTAAAAATAAATCCCTTTCTAGATTGTTTTGTTTGCCATATTTGTGGCAAATTTCTAAACAATGCATTTATTACTCCTCTTTTACCACTCAGAAAATACGCACTCTTTAAAAGAAGGTACTTGAAACAAATTCACAGAATTCAATTCAGAAACAGAATTTACATGTAGCAAACTATTACAAATACTTATGCATAGGAAACACAAAAAAATAATCAAATCTAAATATTTTATTAAAACTCCTAAAAATTTTCCCTACTCACCTCTTAAAATTTCTAGAAGACTTTCATCAAAAGCTGAAAGGCCCACTAATGCTGATGAATATATCACATAATTCATTGCCTTGGTATTCGTTGCAGTGACTCCACTTTGGCATAAATTAAGATTTACTTAGTTTCATCAAACCTTATGTCCTCTCAATAGATGAAGGATGTTATATCACACAGTTATTTGAGATTCCACACTCTCCAGATGTTCTTCCTACAAACAGTTCTTCAACATATTAATTTCTTTCATTTTAGCATCCATGTATGTACATACAGCCAATCCTTCTTTCATTTAAAAGCACACCAATGTACTGAGTATAACACCTTGTTTGATAGGCATGCAGTAGATACTAGGTAAGTAACTGTTATTTGGGGTTTCCTTTTTCTTTGAAGAACTCAAGTTTTCCAAATATCTTAGCCAAATGGTTGAGGAAGTTTCTCTTTGTAACAAGAACAATATTCTGTGCCTTTTTCCACTAAATGTGAAATCATTTCATGGCCACCCACACCAAAAAAAAAAAAAAAAAAAAAAAACAGTATTACACATCACCTCTTTCAAGAGTTTGTTTTGCAGTTTCCATGTGGACAGATCTCACAATAAAAGTCTTACACAAATTACCTTCCTTTCAGTGCCAAAAATGACATAATGCTACAAGGTCTCATATTAACTTGTGGAGAAGGTAGAGCTCAAGGCTGAGTCATCTTTTCAGGTACACACTGGCTTCAGGGTGCCAAAACGCAGTACCTTTAGACAAAGTACCTTTACAGGTGGACTCTTCAAACTGAAATGTTATGCGCTGCCCTGTTGGCACTTTAAAACTGATTACTAGAATGAATATAAATAAATATGAATAGTCATTCGTCAAAAGGGAGGTCACTAAAATTCTAGGTGGCTTCGCTCACTGCTTACTTAAGAATGTCAATATTTCCACCAAACACATCTAACTCAAAAATGTTACAGCCATCAAACTTATATTGCAATAGAAGTACCATTAAAAATATCCATCAACAACTATTTCTTCATAAAGTTAAAAATAAATTCCATTCAGCTGTATGAATTTGAAACCCTTAGAATACTATGTGTATTTCAATAACATATCTATTGACTTTCTTCTGAAATGGCTAATAATGGACCTTTCCCAGGATACAATTCAAACTTTTCCAAATGAATGAGTAAGGCAAAACGGACAGATTAGTAAATTTTCATTTTACTAATAATACTCTGACACATTGTATATTTTCATTTTCTAGTAGAGAGGGTAGAAAGGTAAAATTTCATTACTACAAAAATTTTAAAGATCAAATTTCAAAATATTTAATACGGATAAGAGTAGTTTATTACCAACAAAACCAAATCTTATTGAAATGTATACTTTAATAAAGATATTAACAACCAATTATTCTAAAATAATTAGAATATTATTTAGTTCTAAAATAAGAAGTTATTTACAATACAGAGAGGTTTTTTGGTTTTAAAATCTTTGAAGTGGCATGTAGCATTCTCTTTGTCTTCACTCACATATTTGGTGCCAAAGCTCTTCCTACCTTATTTCTACTTACTAAATGTATGTAACCTTGCTCTTAATTAAAGTCAGAAAAAAATAAGTCAGTCATACCAGTCACAAAAGTTATAGTAAGCATCTGCAATGAAAAACATACATAAACACTTTCAACTTTAATATTAAAGACAAGAAATACCTTGTTGGCATTATTTTCTTTAGCATGTGGTTCTTAGGGTCTTCCATAATATTGCTAGGCTTATGAATGTCAGTTTCTGAGTTTTAGGACAGAACAGAACACACAGACTCCTGAGCTCCAGTGCTAGGTCTAATTCTGAGTTTCTAGGTGTGCTCCTAAATACAACTCTACACTAACACGTTACAATTTCCTTGGCAATTACTGAAAACTGCCTATGAAGCTATCTTTACTTTCTGAATGCATTCACCAGGCAGCTAGTGAGTGCTCTCTATGTACCAACCATGGCTTCTGAAACTTTGATTTAAAAGAAATACCTGAGTATCTTTGACCTCATGGAGCCTGGAATCTATCAGAGAAGAGAATCATGATGCAAACAGTTCTATGAATATTTATACATAGTCACACCACCTGCTACAAAAGAAAAATTCAGTGAGAAATTGGTGTATATAACTAGGGAAGGTTTCTCTGAGGAAGTGATGTTAAAGTTGAGACATTCAAGATGAGCAAGTGTGAGCCAAGTGAAGTAGATGGGAGGTGGAGGAAAAGTGGTTCACTCAGGAGGAATGACAGTGTATACCCTAGGAGGTAAGAGGAGGCCAGAGAGTGTAAGGAAATTAAAGGCAACTATCAAAGCCAAGGATGGCGAAAGAAGTGAGATGAGTCTCCTGAGTAGATCAGCCAAATCAGGCAGAGTCTTCCTTACAATGATTGTCAATGTCCTGTATTGCAACTTCGTTCTAGGTGCAAGAGGAAGTATTCCATCCTCAATGGGAAGCTAGAAGCCAAAGGCATTCCAGGGATGTGTTCTGTATCCTCCTGGAGTATAGAGCAGAGTAAAGAAAGGCAGACAATGGATGGGGACCGATGGAGAATAATCTAGAAAATATCACTGAAAGATTTTACACTGCAGCCTGATTTAATGAGACCTACATTTGTACAAAATTATCTGTCTGTCAAGTAAGAATAGATGAAGATACTTGTAGTCCAGCAAAACTGACAATCTCTAGGACCATAGGGTTAACAGTGGAGATAGAGAAAAATAAACAGATTTTAGATATAATTTGAAAACACAGTAAACAAGACGTGTGTGGATTATATGGCACAAGGAAGACGGAGAGAGAGTAGTATTGAAAATGGCTTCTCAATTTCTGAAACAAGCCAGAGCAATACTGGATCATCCCTGGACCATGTGCTACCTGATCAGAAGCATAAAAGCAAGCTTTATTTAGATTGAAACTTGATTTCTTCACAAGATCTCATTCAGAGGGAAGGCTGGAGTCCTGAAGTGTCCCGTGAGGCCCTCGGGAGCAATCTGATTCTCACCTCTCTTCCTTCATCTCCCCACTCACTCCACAACAGCCTGGCAGCCTTACTGCTGTTGCTGCTGTCCCACAAGCACTTTAGGACTTTGACACTGACTGTTCTTTCTGCCTGAGGCACACTCCCCACCGATATGTCCACATGGCTGCTCCTTCGCCTCATTTGAGTCTTTACTCAAATGTCACGTTCTCACAGAAGCCAGCCCTGACCACCCTATTTAACACAACCTGCTACTCTGCCCCATGCAAGGCAGCCCCGGTTTTCCTTAACTATATCTTTTATTTTTATAGATAGTACTAATTATATTTAACTTTCTTACTTACTATGCTTACTTTTAATTGTTTATTTCTATCCACTAGAATGTAGCTTCAAGGGAGCAGGGATTTTTTTCTGTTTTGTTTACAGATACACCCATGTGCCTAGAATACCATCTACTTTACAATAAGAGCTCAATATGTATTTGTAGAAATGAGTGGATAAATTAAAGACAAAGTATTACGCAAGTGAACCATGCCCCAAACCCCGTAAGGTAATATTCAAATGATTATCAACATTATGTAAGTGAGAAAAGAAAATTAATGAGAATTTAGGTGATTTTCTGATGTAATTAATATATGATACCAGAGCTTAAATCCAGATTTACTAACTCTTAACTTCAGAAAATCTGTTTTTCATTAATGTTTCCCAATTATAAGGTTTTTAAGGTTTCTACATGCATACACACACACACACACGTACAATACACACACTCCCATCAAGACTATTAGCTTAAATGAAGGTTTTTCCTTTGAATGAGTAGTATTTGCTTAGGTGATAAGAGAGGAAATGGACTTCAGTGGTTTTGGTCTCCGTGATAGTAAATTATCAGAAAAATAAAGAGAGGGAACTGATTTCTGCCTGCATCAGCAAAAAAAAAAAATTCAGATATGATTGTAAAGCTGGGCAAACACAATTCAAAACAAACAAGGTATGTGGCCACCAAGTAAACATATGTATCATTATGGTAGCCAAGTCTTACTTACGCAAAATGGTTTTAAAAGGCTGAGCTTCAAGATGTTCCAATATATTATGAAAATTAAACAGTTAAAGAAAAAAAAAAAAAACAGAGAGAGAGCAGGAACCTCCTTGCCTTCTGTCACCATAACTGATGTGCAAATGAATCCTGCCAAAGCCTTAGAAGAAAATAACTATAATGTTTAGCAGAAGAACAGGGGGTAGGTGGGTGGAAGGGATATGGGACACAAAGTATGAGAGACAATGAGAGTATCATCCAATAATGTAAGTGCATATTCCCTAAATATTTTTCTTTTCAAAAGTAAAAAACTGCTTTATTTCTCTAATTATAAAACATTTATAAATTGTTCATATTTTATAAAAAGTGACATATTAAAAATGAAAATATCTATGATTCTACTATCCAGATAAAACCACTTACAATTTTAGATGGTAAGAGTATCTTTCTAGATTTCTTTGTATAGATACAAATTTTTAATTGACTCATTTTATACATGTCTTGTAAGCCTGTTTTACTTAGCCATATATCATGAACATTTTTCATGTAAATAAAAGTATATTTTTACATCCACATTTTAATCTGCACAATCTTAATTACATAAATATAACAAAATTCATTTCCCTATTTCCTTATTGTAAGATATTTGAGTTGCTGGCAATTTGTTTCCTTTTATAAACAACTATGCAATGGGTATTTCTGCACAAATAATTGGATATTCCTGCATATAACACATGCCAAACATAGAAAATCCCAGGCATTGTACTGCAATGATCTGTTGTGTGGAACCATGATCCAAAGGAAAAGCAAGCGTTTTAAAGCAAACAGATCTTAATCATTTACTAACTATGCAGCCTTACTATGAAGTTCTTTGTGTCACAGTTTCCTAATCTGTATCATGAGAAAAATTCCAACCTCATAGAATTTTTATAAAGATAAAAAGAAAATAGGTACAGAGCTCTTGGTAGGTACTTATTTTGTTAAGCTATGATGTAGAGGTGCATCTATGAAAGACTGACTTACTTGGCAGAAACTGGCTGCTTCCATAAGATCTCATGGTATTTTGAAAACTCTTTTTTCAAAAGAAAGTTCTTTTCTTCAGTGGTACTCAACAGTTCTTGATAAAAGATAAAATTCAGAAGACTGATGTCCAAGAAATAGGAGTTAACATTGTCTTACCTATTGTAGCGCTTTCTTGAAAACAACCTTGTTATACTAATATATAGCTATCCATGTTTCTCTAAAATATAAAGAAAAATATGTTATATATTATCCCTTTAAATTTAAAATAAATTAAAAATTAAAATCAATGCATCCTAAAAACTACAAATTGCTTAATTTCACAAAATTAGAAATTTTTTGAATTTATTAAGTTTGAATTTAGACATTTTGAATTCAGGAGACTTTTGATAAATATTTTTGCTTTTGAAGTCAGTGCACATCCAGCTTTTCAATTCCAGATTTTGCAGTTCTACATGTATTTGTATTTTTGCACATTAAGACAAGAAAATGAGAGATCTATGTATGTTTCTGGTGTTCATTAAATATAATAATCATCTAAGCCTGAGTTAGCAAAAGAGGCTACAATCTACTTTTTTAAAGAATTTTTGAAGTTTCAGTACATTTTAGCCAATATGTCTAAGAAAGCAGTCAGGAAAATAGTAAATAAGTTCTTTAGGGAAGGGCATAGTATTTTTTTCCACTATGTACATCAACAGGTCGGTAAGTGCCTGGGGAAATAAAGACACACTACAAAATGTTTATTGAATAAATAAATTTCAACATTATTCAAATATTTGTGCTTTTGATGAATATTACATATCACATTGTGTCACTTTACTTAGCTATTAGACTTCTCAAATTAAAACAAAGCAAATCATCAGGTTATTTTTAATATGTCTTCAAACACCACCAGATTGATAATTCTGACCAAAATAGAAGCCAAAGGTATTGCTGTTGTTTTTAATTGAGCTGGTTGAGAATTTGACTAAATTGACTTCAGTCCTGTCCAAACGATTACATCAGTTGTGTCCACAGATACAAACTGCCCGAGCCTCCCATTGATTTTTAAGTATAGACATTTTAAAATATTTCTTTTTAAGCAAACAGAAAGTGAGATAAACTTTAAAAAACCATTTAATATTAAACACTCCTATCCGGATGCTATTTTAGAATACAGAAGGCAGAGAATTTCTCTGTGGGCTGGCAAATTTTAATATTTATCCAGAAGGTTGATGTATAATAACTTAATCACTGAAGTGTTCTGAAGTTTAATTGATTAATATGTATAAAATATTCAAAATGCAAATTCTTATATTTATAATGCAAATATGAAAATATTTATATCAAGATTAGCATTTGCTATTTTGAGTTCAATCCACAATTCATTAAGAATCAATACAAGCACATACCGATAGAATACAGTTTACATCAAGTACATCAAGTAAATACAGTATTTTAATTACATCACATTTAGATACATTTATAAATAAGGTTAAACCATTTTTTCATAAGAAA
Organism: Cebus imitator; assembly: GCF_001604975.1. NCBI lineage: Eukaryota > Metazoa > Chordata > Mammalia > Primates > Cebidae > Cebus > Cebus imitator. The sequence continues at coordinate 4,224,840 of NW_016107419.1, forward strand.
TTTCATGAATTCATTTATGATTTATTCTACAAATTAATTTACTGGTTTTCAAAACTTTTCAAAAAAAACACATAATCTATTTTACACATTACACCTTATACATGGGAGGTTGTTCATATAAAGTAAGAATCTGACCAGGCATGACAGCATATATCTGTAATCCCAGCACTTTCAGAGCCAAAGGTGCACAGATCACTTAAGGCCAGGAGTTCAAGACCAGCCTAGCCAACATGGCAAAACACTGTCTCTACTAAAAATACAAGAATTGGTCAGGCATGGTGGCCCACACCTACAATCCCAGCTACTCAGGAGGCTGACACATGGGAATTGCTTGAACCCAGGATGCAGAAGTTGCAGTGAGCTGAAATCATACCACTGCACTACATCCTGGGTGACAGAGCAAGATTTATTTTAAATTTTAAAATAAAGTAAGAATTTACCATTTAGGATTTTGCTCATTTAGGCCTTAAATTACAACCTCAGGAATGTTATTAGTCAATGTATCATCATAACTAACATGGACTGACTGCTTAGTATGTGCAAAGCACTATGATATGGTTTGGCTGTGTCCCCACCCAAATCCCATCTCAAACTGTAATCAAATTGTAGCGGTGTGAAAACTGACTAATACACATTATGTAAGTGTTCCATAGATGTTACTGACCCCAATAACAAAATCCTAAATATCTACTGCACAGACATTTATTATCCCTACTTTACAGAAAAGGCAACTTAGATCTGAAGTAAATTACCCGTCACAGAATCTGACTTTCAAACCAGGCTTCTCCTCCTGACCATTCCCTTATAGAGTCTATAGTGGGAGCACGTATTAATTTAAAACTCTTGGCTTTAATAATGAAAAAAGAAAAATCTTGACAACAGAGCAGTTTAACAGGTAAAGCATATCACTAAGTCTCCAAAAGCAATTGCAACAAAAATGCAAAGTGACAAGTGGAACCTAATTAAACTAAAGAGTTTCTGCATAGCAAAAGAAATTACCAACAAAGTAAACAGCCTACAGAATGGGAGAAAATATTTACCAACTATGCATCTAACAAAGGACCAATATCCAGAATTGAAAAAGAACTTAAATAAACAAGCAAAAAACAAATAATCCAATTGAAAAATGGGCAAAAAAACACGAGAGACAATTCTCTAAACAAGACATACAAGCAGCCAACAAACATAAGAAAAAACGCTCCACATCACTAATCATCAGAGAAATGCAAATCAAAACCACAATGAGATACCATCTCACACCAGTCAGTTGGCTATTATCAAAAAGTCAAAAAATAACAAACTCAGGTGAAGCTGTGGAGAAAAAGGAAGATATATACACTGTTGGTAAGAATGCAAACTAATTTAGCCACTGTGGAAAGTAGTTTAGAGATCTCTCAAAGAACTTAAAAAAACTACCATTTGACCCAGCAATCCTCCTACTGGGTATATGCCTAAAAGAAAATCATTAATTCTATCAAAAAGACACACACACTTATATATTCACTGCAGCACTATTCACATTAGTATACATGAAATCTACCTATGTGCCCTTTAACAGTGAATTGGATAAAGAAAATGTGGTAAATGTACACCATGGAATATTATGCAGCCATAAAAAAGAATGAAATCACGTCCTTTGCAGCAACGTGGAGGGAAATAGAGGTAATTATCTCTAGTTAAGCAAATTATGGAAGAACAGAAAACCAAATACCATATGTTCTCACATATAAATGGGAGCTAAGCATTAAATACACATAGACATAAAGATGGGAACAATAGACACTGGGACTACTAGACAAGGAAGAAGGGAGAGAAAAGGAGGCTGAAAAACCACCTACTGAATACTATGCTCACTACCTGGGTGATGGGATCATTTGTACCCTAAACCTCAGCATCATGCAATATACCCATATAACAAACATGCACATGTACCCCTTAATCTACAATAAAGTTGAAATTACAAAAAATAAAAATAAAAAAGATACAGCATAAAAAGTTCATTAATTCTTTGAGTCTTCAAATCTAAATTTATACTTTAATCAACTTACATTTGCATCTATATCAATAGTAATCAATTGTACAACAGCAAAAGCAATAGTAGAAAATGTCACACTTTGTCAATCAATAATATTACCTTCTTTTTATAACTTTGCTGAGCCCTTTTCAAAAATACTCACTTGAGCCATATTTATTTTGATCCTTACAAAAAGTCTGATATTAGGAAAAACAGGTATTGCCAACCCTGTTTAATAAGATTATAAAGATGCAGAAACTCTGTATCCAGAAGTTAGGAGGCTCCCAAGGATTCCAAAACTCTGACTTTATACCTCCAAACCTTAGAACAGAGTCTGACACATATGAACTCAATGTACATCTATACAAGACAATAACTTGAGTCTTCTATTTGTAAACCAGTATTCTCTTTCCACATTATCATATCACTCTCACAGGGTTCAAAGGATGTCTTGGAGCAAAATACATATGAATTATGATTTATCAATTTTCTAGCCAGGCATGGTGGTACATACCTACAATCCCAGCTACTGGGCAGCTGAGGCAGGAGAAGTGAATGAACCCAGGAGACAGAGGTTACAGTGAGCTAAGATCGTGCCACTGCACTCCAGCCTGGGCAGCAAGAGCAAAACTCCATCTCAAAAGAAAAAAGGAATTATGATTTATCAATTTTCATGGTCAGCAACTCTGATTCAAAATACTGTACATTGTTTTTATTACTAGAAAAAAAGGTAAAAGTATATTTATCAATAATATGACTTACGAAAAGCATATAATGCCTTCTGAAAGAGAGGTCCATATAGTAAAATGAAAGCATCAAATTAACAGTTGTTAACTGTGTAGCTAATGTTGTAATTTCCTTTAGAAGGTATTTTTGATGATGGATCATTCATTATTTTTTAGTTTTTTATTGGCCCACAAAGGAGGAAATAAACATTTCTTTCCTACATGGCTGCTCCAACATTGAGATATCATTCCGAATGTGCTCAGTATGGAGCCCTGCTTAATAAACATTCATTTAATCATTTAAATAAGTCTAAGTAATTCAAAATGACAAAATGAAATCTGTGCTCATAGATCTCTAATTGTCGCATGAGCCTGGCTTTCCAATCATTTTTATATCAGTAGTTTGTTATTTAAATTAAATTTTTAAAAGTGTTGCTGTGTTTTCCTAATTACTTTTATCACGTATATCATAAGAAATTTTGCAAAGGAAAAATAAAATAAAATCATTTATCTTACCTCAAGCTAGATAGAGCAACTGTTAGAATTGTAGTGAATTTGTTTATATTTTGTTTTAATTAAAAAGAGAAAATGAAATCTAAGGGTGAAGACAAAAGTGAGAACAGAATTTAAAATCAATGCTATAATGCCATAACTTCCTGCTCTTAGGGTCCCAAATTTGGCTCTCAGCTTTAGGGCAGTAAAACAAGATGGAAGCATGTTAGTAACATACTTCACACTGTCATTAAGACTAAAAATATAGGAATGGCTCAAGAGACAAACAACTATTCTTGGGATTAAAATTTAACAGGAAATTTTTCCTCAGGTTCCTCAAAAGAAGACTATATATTATAACAAAAAATGTATTGGGCCTTCCCTAAGACCTAAGTTTCACAGGAGCATACTGTCCAACCAGCCTAGAAATGGGCTAATGGCACCACCTCAAGTCATTCTGCATTTCACTAATGTAATACCTTTGGCATCTGACCCTTTAACATAACTTAGTTCAAGACTATATTTTTAAATATCTGGGATAATGGACAGAATGTATGTCCTTCAACCAATTACTCATACAGGCTGTCTCTCACAGATAGTTCTAAGGAATAACAATCAGCATAATACCTGGAGTATAGTTTCTCTTTGTTGTCAGTTACATAGAGAACCACATGTCATAACAGATAAGGAACTGTAAAAGGTAGTCTTCCAGAACCAAGCATCTAAACAGATGATATCCCCTGACAGGGAAAGTACAATTCCAATACTGTACCCTGATGTTCTCCAAAAGTCATTCTGAAGACTCGAAACCCTGGATTAAAAATAAATTTTAATACATAGCTTTAAAATAATCTGGGATACAGGGGTGACAAAAGAGGAACGAAAAATTATTAATGAAAAAAGACTGTCTATATTTAGTTATTTATTAAAGCTGGGTACTGGCCAGGTGTGGTGGCTCACGCCTGTAATCTCAGCACTTTGGGAGGCCCAGGCAGGCGGATCATGAGGTCAAGAGATCGAGACCACCCTGGCCAACATGGTGAAACCCCATCTCTACTAAAAAATACAAAAATTAGCAGGGTGTGGTGGTGTGTGCCTGTAGTCCCAGCTACTCTGGAGGCTAAGGTAGGAGAGTTGCTTGAATCCAGGAGGCAGAGGTTGCAGTGAGCCGAGATTGTGCCACTGTACTCCAGCCTGGAGCCTGGCATGACAGAACAAGACTCTTGTCTCAAAAAAAAAAAAAAAAAAAAAAAAAAAAAAAAAAAAAAAAAAAGAAAAAAAGAAAAAAAAAAAAAAGCTGGGTACTGAAAATGGTATATGGAGTCCATCATTTATAGTGAAAATAAAAAATAAAGCCTAACCTTGCACAGTCTAGCTTTAATGTGCTCTTTAAGATAAACTTAAATTTATCTTAAACATAAAGGCACCAAGAAACTTAAATTATATACATTCTATAAATAAGTGCATGCGTTTTTATATACACATATATTTACCGATGTATTTTTCACACACACACACACACACACATACACACACACACACACACACACACCACACACACATATATATATAGCTGCTTCTTTTAAACCAACTATAAACTTAGAAACATTTGCCAACATTAAGAAATTTAGATTTAGAAAAGTTTATAGGTACCTATTTTTATGGCAATAATTACCAGGGTCAGCCTCTAGGCTGAATTCCTTGTAATTCCAAATAATAAAACAGATCTACCTATAAAATAATAGTGTCTTCGTGTTCACTACAACAGGAATTAAAGCTCAATCAAAAACACTGTCAAATTATTAAGAAAAAAGTTAAAAGGGAAGAGGAACCATTGTTTATTTAGATTTATTAAACCACCTGAAAAAGTTTAGTTATATAAATATAGACTGGTAGCTAAATACATAAACTTTGGGTTCAAAGCCTATATTTAAAATCCCAGCTCTGCTACTACCTATATAATCCAGGGCAATTCTTTCTGTGCCCCAATTTTCTCACTTGTAAAATAAGGGTAATAGATGTTCACCTCTTGGGTTCTTTTGCAAATTAAACATATTAAATGTCTAGGTAGAACTGTTAGAAGAGTGTCTGGTATAGCAACAGCTGATAAATGTTAGCTGTATTAAGGATAATAATAATTGCTATTATTATTGCCATATAGCTGTAATTGATATTATTATTTTAACTAACCTTTGACAAGTGGATTCCTACTGATGTTTATGTCAGTACTCCCCTTATTGGGCAGGTTCTGATGGAGATTAAATAATCAGGGATACGCAACCTAATATTATTCCCTATTTAAAAAGGCAGTACAATAATGATATCTAAATCCTAACACTCCTATTGTAAAATCATCAGTCTAAAATACTCAGATTTGGATTTTCAGCTGGAAATCAACTTGTACAAAAAGCCAATAAATCAATAATGTGTGAGGAACACATAGTCATTTTTTCAGAGGACACTGTACTCTGAATCGGCCAAACAAATGACACTTCCTAAACTGATTTTCAGGTACACCACAAAGTGAATTACTGGACTGTGGTCTGTCAAATATATAACCAGTGTACTTTGGGCAAACAGTTACATGCTAAAAGCTGAAATGAGTGTAACTTCTACAGTCGCCCCTAAGCAAGGCTTCTCCCAGGCCTTGCTGCTAAACCACAGGGGATTGTTTCCATCTCCCTCACCCCACAAAGGTGAAAAAAATGAAAGAGAAGTCAGACACAAAACTCTTGAGGGAGAAAAGTGGAGTCACACTACATCATCAACAGTCTTGTAACGTGGACCAATTCCTAAAATTTGACCAAGTTTCCTTGCAGGGACTCTAGTCTCCCAAGTCCCTGCACCTCACGGAACGTGGGTGTCCTATAGTCAATAATCCAAAAATTAATAGGAAGAATGGTTTTTGTATATCAAGAGGCCTACTCTTAAAATGCCTAGATAAAAGATACACTTCATAACTTTAACCATTTGCCAGTAGGGAAAACAGATTCGACTGTGAAAATTCAAGTTGGGATACCCGTCTTCTGACCAGCTTCTCAGTTCATTTATAAAATCTTGCCAGGAAAGGAAACTGATGAGCCTTGTAATAAGTAGCTTAGAAGACAGCTTAAAAACAGTACTAGAAACATGGCTACAAAATCACTGTTTTGCTTCCCATGAATGATTGATATGCACCAGGGGCTCAGAGAATCCCTCCTCAGGAGTGACTGCCCAAGTTACACTCACTTCAGGCTTAGAGCACACAACTGTTTGCTCAAAATACAGTGGTTATGTATTTGGGAAACCACAGACTCCTCATTCAAGAACTGAATGTTATGTTAACAAGCAACAGGGTTCCAGAAAATCAAATATAATATCCACCCAGCGGGGCTTATAACTCTGGAGAAAGTCAACTCCTGAGTATCCCTGAGACATTTAAGAATGTCTGAGAAGGCTTAAACACTGCATGAGAAAGTAAATTATAAAGAAAAAAAAAGATAAAAACAGCCAGGCAGAAAATTTAAAACACAGGAGGTGTAAATCTGGACTGTCAAGAGCTAAAATCAATGAGAAAATTTTTAAGGTTAGAAAAAGGAAAATCCAAGAAAATAAGACAATAAACACCCACACATAGAAACAGATATAGATATGTAATTTAACACCCATCAGCTAGTATATAATAAATATTAAAAGTATAAATAAAAATGATTTTTAAAAATAAGGATAAGTTTAAGTCATTTAAAAAGCTGAATTCTAGGCTGGGTGAGTAGGTTATGCCTGCAACCCCAGCACTCTGGGAAGCCAAGGCAGGAAGACTGCTTGAGCCCAGGAGTCCAAGACCAGCCTGAGTAACAGATAGAGATTCTGACTCTACAGAAAATTTAAAAATTCACTGGGCATGGTGGTATGCTCCAGTGGTCCCAGCTACTGGTATGCTGAGGAGGGAAGATCACTTGAGCCCAGGAGGTCAAGGCTGTAGTGAGCCATGATTGCACCGCGGATACTCTAGCCTGGGCAACAGCGTGAGACCTTGTATCAATTTAAAAAACAAAAAAAACCATTGTGGAAGACAGTGTGGCAATTCCCCAAGGATTGAAAAATAGAAATTCCATTTGACCCGTCAATCCCATTACTGGGTATATACCCAAAGGACTATAAATCGTTCTTTTATAAAGACATATATACACACATGTCCATCACAGCACTGTTTACAATAGCAAAGACCTGGAACCAACCCAAATGTCCATCAATGATATGCTAGACAAAGAAAATGTGGCACATATACACCATGGATTATTATGCAGCCACAAAAAACGATGAGTTCGTGTCCTTTGTAGGACATGGATGAACCTGGAAACCATCGTTCTCAGCAAAGTGACACAAGAATAGAAAATCAAACACCACATGTTCTCACTCATAGGCAGGTGTTGAACAACGAGAACACGCGGACACAGAGAGGGGAGCATCACACACTGGGGTCTGTCGCAGGGGGTTAAAGGAGGGACAATGTGGGGAGAAATGTCAGGTATAGATGATGGGAGGATGGAGGCAGCAAACCACCTTGCCATGCATGTACCTATGCAACAGTCTTGCATGATCTGCACATGTACCCCAGAATCTAAAGTACAATAAAATAAATAAAATTTTTTTTAAAAAAAGCTAAACTCTGACTTAAGAAATTCAGAACAGAGTAATTGAGATGTAAAATGTAAAAAGTTAAAGTAACTAAAGTTATAAATTGACAAAAATAAGGAAAAGGTAAATGTTTTTAAACTGTAATCTTACTGACTCACATCAAAGCAGCCAAACAAGTGACTAAAAAGTTCTCGGCTGGAGGCCACTCTGCTGAATGTTCCTTGTCAGCCCATCTGAGTTTCTCAAAATCACTTCACAGGTGAGTGGGAAGCAGGGAAGAAAAAACAAACAAGGACAAAGAGACTTCCAGCTAACGTGGGGTGTTTGGATGAGTCTGTTTTCTGATGCTGTTCTTCAAACACATTGTTTTCTCTGCATCGCTGTCTATCTTACCACTGTATTTATTTGTCAGGCTTTTTTATTATTTGCAAAGGTATGTTCTTAAAATCTACAGGTAAATTAGACTGAGATTTGACAAGTAAAACCTTGAAATGTTTTGCATAATATTTCAACTAGGTATCCACTAACAACCACAAAAAAACAAACTTCTGTTCCAGACTCAATTCAATTCAACAAATATTTATTCAGACCCTTCCACAAAATGTTCTCAAAAAGGAAAGCTTTCACTATCTTTAAATCTTTGGCCCAGTTACATGAAAGAACTATCAAATTCCTCAGAAGAGACCCAAATCTCTGGGGTTTTTGTTCATTTCCTTCAGTAACGTCCAATATTCTCCCTAGCTGCATCTTATCTCCCAAAATCCTTTTTAAAATTATTTGAATAATAATTATGGATCAAAGGCAGAAAAGGGCATTTACTAGAAAACAAATAGCCCAGGTATAAAAAAAGACTTAATTTATATATATATAGACCACATAATTCTGTTTCTAAGAGCGTAATATGTAAATAATGAGACAAATCATTCATTCATTCAATCATTCAGTGCCAGGCACTGTTCTGGATACCTGAGATACAACAGTGAAAAAATTAGGCAAAAATCCCTGGATGTGTGGTGTTTATACTCTCGTGTGATTGACCCAATCAATAAAGATAATTCTGAAGCTTTTTGTTTAAACCAAAGTCTTCTCAAACAAAACATACTTCAAATTACCAAAGACAGTTCTACAGTACTTAATAAGCAAGCAACTGTTTCTTTTGCAGACGAAAGGACTTTTTGTGAAACAAGGACATGTCAAAGATGACATTCACATTTGTATCTAAAACATGTTTTTTGTGCTTCAGATTTCTAAAGAATACTGCAGAGTAAAACAAATTGGATGAGAATAAAATGAATTTTTTTCACTTTTAAGGAATTGTTTTATGGAATTTTCTTAAATATTTATAGAAATGTATATTTTCCAAACTGTTTTTTAAAAAATCAAAGTGAAATATGATGCATATTTTTAAAAACCAAGCCAGCTCTTATTAAAGAAAAGCAGGGAAGTTGAAAATGTAAGACTTTGGTTTTAAAGTAACTTGTTCACTGTAAAACTATTGTGAATCTACTAGATATATTTCATATGTTGTCTACTCAGTAATCCGTTTAAGTGTTAACTATTGAATCTAACAGTTTATTCTGCAACTCAGCATCTTGTACTTGTATCATCTTGATTTTTCTGTGTAAAGACAAAACAAAACAAAACAAAACAAAAAACCTATGTACTTGCATTTTTCAAACTGAAAAAAGCAAAGAATTATAATTCTGAAATAAAAACTACAATTTAATCTTAGGAATTAATTTTAGTAATATTAACAGATAGTGTCAAAAGAAGTTCAATATGCATTAGATTGGTAAATTTTTTAAATGTGCTACAGCTTATGCAAAAAAACGTTTTAAAAAAAAAAAAAAAAAAAAAAAAAAAAAAAGAATCCTAAATTTCAAAGAGTAGGGTGCAAGTTAAACATACTGTAATAAATCTACGTATCAATTCTATTTAGACATTAGAAAGCAGTTCCATGAGTGTTCCTTTATTTACAGGGGAAGATACTGAGTTAGAAGAATGGTCTTATGAGTTGTGACTAGATGGTTGCATAAAGCCCTACAGACTGCCAGCATTCAATCACATGCTTAATATCTGTAAGAATTAATTTAGCCTTAAATAAAGAATGTGAAAGCATGAAAGTGCAGTATTTTATCAAGTTCAATAGTCTTTCATGTAGATAAAAAAAGAGATTTGCTTATCTTAAGAGCGAAAGGAATTAAAAATCCAATCAAATGATCAAGCAAGGAAGGAATCTGAGATCTGTTGGCACAAAGACGTAATATATAAATGGAATCCAGGGATGTGGGATACGTGAATACCCCCTTTCTTGAAGTGACAAAATCACTGATAGGAATAGGGTTCTGTGGAATTGATCTAAAGTTGTGACAAAAATCCAGTCTTTGTCCCAGCTAAAAGGTTTTTGGCATTTACACAACTTTAATCAAGCCAAGATTGATTAACTGCAAAATTATGTGAGAAGGTGAGAAGGGAACTCCACAAATTGTGTAGCTCACACAAGCATTTCACAGGTGAAAAAATATCTAGAAACATGGGAAGGTTTGAAATTAAATGTAGAGAAGTTTAAGAGAATCAAAATCATAACATTAATACTTTTGTGCATACTAGACACAAATAAGTAATTAATTTTGGTTTGTGTGTATGGTATCAGAATATTGAAAAACTTAAACTTTATAATATTTATGTTTAATTTATTAGATGTATAAGAACTACTTAAGAATATATAAAGGTTTATCAAGCAGGTGACTGAAATATTTAAAGGAAGTCAAAGATCTTAAATTTAAAAGTGCAATTTCAAATGTTTGAAAGCGTTTAAATAAATTTGTAAAGGATACCATAATTCTTCAAAAATTCTTAAACGTGGTTGTTAAAATCTGCTAGACTTATTAAAATTTATATTTTAAGTCCTACTAGAAAGATTAAGAAGTAACATCTGAACCTGCAACTTTAATAACTTGAATATTAAATCCTAAAACCAAAGTACATATCTGAAGTCTTTCCTTCACATAAAACCACCCCCAAGGGCACTGAACATTTTACATTTTGAAAATGAAATAGAAGTATCAAATAAAAAGAGCAAATGAAAGCATATTTGAATTAGGATGAGAATATTTGCTTACAGGAAAAAATGGTAAGATATCCACCAAAATATTATGTTTAACTTTGAGTGGTCTGATCGATTTTAGGGCTTATCTGAATTTCTCACCTTTTCTACAATGAGTGTGACATATTAGTTTCTTACTGTTGCTATAACAAATTACCACAAATTTAGTGGCTTTGATAAACAAAAATTTATTATCTTACTATTTTGGATATCCGAAGTCCAAATCAGTTTACCTAAGCAAAAGTCAAAATGTGGTTCCTTCCAGAAGAAAGAAACCTTTTCTAGCCTTTTTTGGCTTCTAGCTTTTACTATGCTCCTTAGTACATGAGCTACTCCTCGAATCACTCCAATATCTTGTTTCTGTTGTCACGTCTCCTACTACATGACTCTAACTCCTTCTGCTTTCCTCTTACAAGAACCTCAGCATTCCTTCGCTCATGGCCCATTTCTTCCATCTGCAAAGTTAGCAAAAGGGTACCAAGTCTCTCTCATTCTTTGAATCACTCCTGCTCTTCAGATTCATCCATCTGACCTACCTAGGAAAAGCATCCACTTTTAAGGTCTCATGTGATTGGGCTGGACCTACCTGATTAACACAGTATAATATCCCTATCTCAAAATACTTAAACAACATCTACAAAGTCCCATTTGACCTATAAGGTAACATTCAAAGGTGCCAGGGATTAGGATGTAGACATCTGCGAGTATCATTTTCAGCCAACCACACATTGTAATTTTATAATCGTCAAAATAAAACAAGTATTTAAAATATAACAATTATAATTGTCCCCATAGAGAAAATTCTAAAAGAAACAATTGTGGTCCTTTTCAAGTGACTTTAGTCCCCTGACTTGCATTATTTTTCAGAGCTAGAATAGTCAACATTATGACTTCCAAACCTATAATTCTTAATAGTATATTTGTCAACAGAAACCAAGTAGACAGTAATAAGTATAACTAATATATCTGCTTCACCCAGACCATGACTCTGAACATCTTCAGCAAATATGCGCTGTAGCCTATACATTCTCATTTTGGGACAATATAACTTCCAAAATTTTATCTCTCTTATTTGCCTACTTACTTTTTAAATAAAAAACAAATTTTCTAAATAATCAAAGACATCTGTGTACAGTGTTCCTCCTTTTTTTGCTAACCATATTTTTGCCAGTGAAAAGAATACCGTAAAATGCAACTTGAAACTATGGTAAACAGCATCATCCTTCTGCATCTAAGTTCATGTATTTTGCCTTTGTCATGACTGCCTTTGTCATAACCAGCAGGTGCACTTTACGCTAAAGCATCAAAGCAGACTTTTCTGTTTAACTACTTTAGTTAACAAAGGTATGCACACTTCCACAATCAATTTAGTACGTACTACCACAATAATCAAAGTTATTTGCTGTCTGATACAAATGTACTATTATAGTATCTTGGATTACTGACTGGTTGAAAAGAGCACTGAAACTGCTTATGTATTACATTCAAAGTGAGATCTAAGCAATTAGCTTATGAAATAAATTGTAAATGTTAGTGTCTTTTCATTTTTAAGTTATGCAGAAACATCTGTTCAAAGTGGATAACATCCTAACCGAACTAAGGTGTTCGTTTTTGTTTTCAGCTTAAGCCATTCAGAAGACTTACCCAAAATGACATCAGTAATATACATGATACACATGATTTGATGGCTCTATGAAATTTAAGTTTTACTTTTCTCCTTAAATGTACGTTTTTTGGCCAAAAGGTAATAAAATGTCGGCCCTAAGTCAAGTTTTTCTTTTTTTCTTTATTGTTTGTTTTTATTAGTGAATATACAATTTAAAAGAATTCCAGGATAACAGGCATGGAATTGGGACTATCCTGGACAACAGAGCATATGGTCAGCCTATTTAATTTAGTGTATTACAGTGACTCCTCTCCATTAGTCCATTCTCACTCTATGTTTACTTTTGCTCCCTATCCTTCTCAAAGAATTGAAAAAAAAAAAAAAAGCAAAGATCATGCAAGTTTTCATTTTTTATTCTTCAAAAATCTATGAAAGCTACTGGATTTATGTAAATATTATAGGATCTACATCATGGTTGACAGTCCACATTAGTAGATGAAATTAACATCTGTCACAAAGGCTGCTCTGAAGCTAATCATTTATTTCTGAGCACCTGTAATTTGGTAAAGAAAACCTAGGCAGGAGTGATTTGCCTTACGACTCAAGCAACAACTGATGCCCTGTGTCCAATTAGTAAAAGATGAGTTATCTCAAGATAAGGCATACAAGGCACAGTACTTGACTAACAGACATCTAGCAAATTCAGATCCCTAGTACAGCTGGAGATGTCTGCTGCCTTTTTGTTAGCAAGACACTACTAGTAAGTCATGTGAAAAAAGAAGTCTCTATGTAACTTTTCCATTGTACTAAAGCTTCAAAAGTTCCAAATACATCAAAGAAAAGCAGTATTTCAAGCACATTTCTAGTCCATTAGGAATAATTATTTTACCATATGCTGTGCAGTACTCATTCAGGGCAGGAACCCTTAGAACTGAACTGAATTATCAATGTGCTTTAGGTCAAGTCTCTCTCTCTCTCTCTCTCTCTCTCTCTCTCTCACACACACACACACACACACACACACACACCTACATTTTTGTAAAGCTTCAGGAAAGTACAATTAGTCTACAAGGGAAGTAAGTGTTGGCATTAGCCCTGCACACAGACAATATGAAGGGATGCAAGGAAATTCACAATTCAATTCCACTACTGAAGTAAAAAGAAAACTTCTACTTAGCTTGTGATTGATCATGCACATGTGGGAGTAAGTTTACCTTCCACTGGCTTCATTCATAATTGACAAAAAATAAGCAAGCAAACAAACTTTAAAGAATAAACGTACATATTTGTGAAGAATGACCCTTAGCAAATATACAACCCAAATACTACTTCTAAAAGAAGAGCAGACTGGGCGCAGTGGTTCACACCTGTAATCCCAGCACTTTGGGAGTCCTAGGCAGGTGGATCACCTGAGGTCAGGAATTCGAGACCAGCCTGGTCAACATAGTTAAACCCTATATCTAAAAAAAAAAAAAATACAAAAATTAGCCTGGCATGGTGGCATGTACCTAGTCCCGGCTACTTGGGAGGCTGAGGCAGGAGAAGTGCTTGAACCCAGGAGGTAGAGGTTGCAGTGAGCAGAGATGACACCACTGCAGTCCAGTCTGGGCAAATGAGAGAGACCCTGACAGAAAGGAGGAAGGAGGAAGGAGGGAGGGAGGGAGGGAACGGTACTTTTCTTTTCTTTCCTTAGAGACAGAGTTTTGCTGTGTCACCCAAGCTGGAGTACAGTGGTGTGATCTCAGCTCACTACAACCCCCACCTCCCAGGTTCAAGAAATTCTGCCTCAGCCTCTGGAGTAGCTAGGACTACAGGCACATGCCACCATGCCTAGCAATTATTTTGTATTTTTAATAGAGATGAGTTTTTGCCATGTTAGCCATGGTCTCGATCTCCTGACCTTGTGATACGCCTGCCTGAGCCTCCCAAAGTGCTGGAATTACAGGTGCGAGCCACCACACTCAGCAAAGGCACTTTTCTTAAGGACCCCAGTGAGGGAGGGAGGGAGGGAGGGAGGGAGGGAGGGAGGAAGGAAGGAAGGAAGGAAGGAAGGAAGGAAGAAAGGAGGGAGGGAGGGAGGGAGGGAGGGAGGGCACCTTTCTTAAGGACTCTTAATTGTTTTCTCAAAACCTCCTCAGAATCATTGTACTATTCAATAATGATTCATTGATGTACACTGGTAGCTAAAATTCTTTACACCTACTAATTTTGAACCACAATGATCAATATATGGTCTTAGCATAATCTCTTCTTCCAAATCACTTGGTGGCCACATCTTACTGGAAGGAAGGCCAATTCAATTACACAAGGTAATTAACTTCTTTGGACAAAGATAGTGTCATTTGAAAATTTCCAGGTGGGTAAGGACTGGGTATCTCCAAAATTGTTACCAGAGAAGCAAATTCCAAACCAAATTATGCTACACAAACAGAAATATATTTCCAAAAAAAAATTAACAATTAGACATACTATAGATCATGCTTCTTCAAGGGTGAGGAGTATGTCTAAAACAGGCAATCATCTCTCACTGATTTCCCCAATAAGAGTCCAGTTCTAATGTTTGCTATATTAATTATAAATGCTGAAAGGGTGGGCAGTGCAGGCAATCTTGCCACCAATTAGAGAATCCTTGTAGAGGTGGCCTCCAAAGTGACTAGGATTCTAGCTGGCCACTAATTGGAATGTGAATTCCAGATGAAAGGAGCCTTCTAGACTAAGGAATAATTTAAACGAATCAATACCACAGTGTCAAAGTTTAAGTGTTTTTAAGTAAATTTCAGTCAACATAATAGGAAAATTAAAATTTCCTCCCACAATCTGATCATTTCAAACTCACTGTACAGATCTATGGTCTTTCAAGCAAGTGAATAAAGTATTGGGAGGGTTTGCTTCTTACATAGTAGCTATGTGATTTGAGGTAAATGATTTATAATCTCTAGTTTCCTCATCGTTAAAATGCAGATAAAATTACTACCACAAAAGGCTGCTGTGAAAATCAGAAACGACAAATGAAAAGCCAAGATACAGACTGGCACAAAGAGTAAATGTCAGGAAGGTTTTCTTCCTGGAGGCTTCCCTCTGCTGGCCATTGTACCGTGGGAGAAACTGCCAGTTCAAGGTCCTTTGCCACTCACAGAATTTTCCAGAAGAGGCCCTGCAACCTTGTCCATCATGACTCAAGGCTCCTGGGATAAGTTTTTTAAAATTCTTATGGACAGGTCATCATGAAGTTGCCCCTTGGAGGTCTCACCTGTAACACTCATAAAATTTCTCAAAAGGACTATTCTGCACGTAAAAAGCAACCTTCAAGATCTCTTTCCACTGTTATTCCTGAGTGATCTAGTGCGGCCATTTCTTCTGGCTCCATCCACAGGAAGATCAGGACTTTGCTGTCATGTTCTTTTCTGCCCTCAGGTGCCATGAGTCTCAGAAGCCCACAAAGTTTTCCTACTGTCGCTTTTTCAGGTCTATTCATCACCACTGATTCAAAGTCATCACCAAAGATTAACTGACACCATTCCCCAACTGTCTCCTGCTTTTGACAATAGTGAAAAAGCTACAGCTGTTTTTTCAAGTGGTCTTAACCTCTAGTATTACTGTTCTGAGGGTCTAACTCCACTAACCAATCTCTAAAAACTACAATTCTTTGGTCATCCATGTTCTTAATTGCAGCTTTCCATATTAGAGACACAGACCAAGCCTTTTAAGGATGCTAAATGCAAAGATGATACCAGTTTTGCACCACAGAACTATACAGATGTCTTAAAATGGACAGTAGGCCTCACCTTTATGTAGACTAAGAAATACTCTCATGTCTCACCCTAATAATCTCTTTTTCCTGTGGCAAAGAAGGAAACGTCTCACTTAAATGTCTCAAAATCCTCATAGTCCCTCTGCCAAATGCTCCCTTCAGTGTGTTCCTCCCTACATTCTAACCATGATCTCCTAATACTCTGAAAAGGACCTAATCACTTTTGTAATGATAAGAACTCCTGGTGCCCACCAGAACACAAGCCTACGACCATTTCTCAATAATGTGAGGAGTTAGAAGGTGTTGTGGGGGGGGAACTGTTCATGTTTAATTGACAAAAACCTTAAGAAAGAGTGTCTTGAATAAATATTTGACTATTGATAAATAACCTAATTCAATAAAGTCTCTGGAACTTAATTCTAGCACCTAAACTAGAACTGAATCCCTGAGCTCTCTCTAGCTAGTCATCCACCCAAAACAAAGAAACAGTTCCATAATTATCCTGTAATTATTATGTCATTAATATAACAGATTTAGACGACCTAGGAAAAGGCTCTGCATTTTTGGCATGTCCAAAACTGACAGTTTAAAAACTTTTATTAACACTTTAACCTAACAAATTAATCTTTATTAATGATTAATGAAATGTTTTTATTCTTAAGAAAGTTTGAAATTTAAATCAACATAAATGTTGGTAAATAAATTTCAAGCAAAAACCTTCCTACTCAAAAGTAACTTAAACCATTTACTAAAAAAAAAAAAGCAAGCTCATTTAATGATACCTGAATTTTATATTTGAACGAATTGTTGTATTTGATGTAGAAATATGCTTCTGTTTGTGACATATCAAGTTAGGCTTTGATTATATTCAGATTCTTTTTATTCCATTATTTATGAAAAAGAAAAGACACACCTCTTTATTTAAAATGCTGAATACTCTTTTAATTTTATCTTAACCATCTATTATCTTGTGAAAAACTTTGTATACTGAAACAAGCTTCAACTGTCAAGATACAATACTTCATACATATACCACAGTTCTTCAATGCCTGGTTGAAAAGAAATAATAAAACAAAATAACACATAACACAATAGGATCCCTACTTGGACTGATGAAAAAAATGTGCCATGAACTGAAGCCTATGATTATAGCAAATCTACATACCTGTAGATATTTTTAAAGTAAAAAATTGATTTTTTAACTTTTATTTTAGTTTCAGGGTACATGTATAGTTTTGTTATATAGGCAAACTTTTGTCACTGGGGGAGTGTTGTACAGATTATTTTGTCACATAGGTACTAAGCCTAGTACCCAAAAATTGATTTTTTCAAAGGAGGAAATAATATATTGCCTGACATACTAAACTCTCATTAACTGTTAAGTACTTTGTATACATACCTAATTTATTCTTTTTGAGTTAAATTCCAGTAGCCTTTTGAAACAGATTCCATCTCCATTTAATGGAGGGGAAATATGAGGCTTGAATAGAAAGTAGCAAAAGAAGCAAGGCAAGAATGAAATCTAGAATGGATTCCTTCCAAAAGCCTGCGGTCTTAAGACTATTAAATGGATTAGTAATACCAGTCCATTGTACCAATACAATTGGCACAGTCTTTTAAAGTAATAGTTCTTTCCTATATTTTTATGAGTGACACTGAAAAGTTGAGCCAGAAGGTAATCAGGTTACTGCAGGCCAAATCACATGTATGAAAAAACATCAGTCAAGTATCAAATGAGCTATCCTCGTGAAGGATTAGAACCTGATAAGGGGTTCATATTCAAAACATGTAAAGAACTCACACAACTAAATATCAAGAAAAAAAATCACCCAGTTTTAAAATGGGCAAATGAATAGACATTTCTCAAAAGAAAACCTAAAAATGATCAATAGGTATATTAAAAAATGCTCATCACCAAGCATCAGGAAAATGAAAATAAAACACAATTACCACTCACACCTGTTACAATAACTATTATCAGAAAGACAAAAGAAACCAAGTGTTGGTGAGGCTATGAACATTAGTAAATCCACTGTGGACAACAGTAAAGAAGTTCCTCAAAACATTAAAGATAGTACTATCATATGATCCAGCAATCCCACTAACTAGTAGAGAGCCAAAGGAAATGAAATCAGTATGTCAAAGAGTTATCTGCACTCCCATGTTCATTGCAGCATTATTCACAATAGCCAAAATATGGAATCAACCTGTGTGTCCTTTAACAGATGAATGGATAAAGAAATGTGTTGTATATTTATATACAATGGAATACTATTCGACCTTTAAAAAGAAAGAAGTCCTCGCCAGGCACAGTTGCTCAAGTCTGTAATCCCAGCACTCTGAGAGGTCGAGGTGGGTGGATCACCTGAGGTCCAGAGTTCAAGACCAGCCTGACCAACATGAGAAACCCCGTCTCTACTAAAAATACAAAATTAGACAGCTGTGGTGGCACGTGCCTGTAATTCCAGCTACTCAGGAGGCTGAGGCAGGAGAATTGCTTGAACCTGGGAGGCAGAAGTTGCAGTGAGCTGAGATTGCACCATTGCACTCCAGACTGGGCAACAATAGCAAAACTCCAAC